>NC_068442.1:46138891-46408891 GCF_023373465.1 Oncorhynchus keta
CTCTATCACCATATTGCCCTCCAGTCCAAAACGGGTCCAGGTTTTTATTCCTATCAGGAAAAACGGGTCCAGGTTTTTATTCCTATCAGCTCTATCACCATATTGCCCTCCAGTCCAAAACGGGTCCAGGTTTTTATTCCTATCAGGATACAAACTCTATCACCATATTGCCCTCCAGTCCAAAACGGGTCCAGGTTTTTATTCCTATCAGGATACAAGCTATCACCATATTGCCCTCCAGTCCAAAATGGGTCCAGGTTTTTATTCCTATCAGGATACAATCACCATATTGCCCTCCAGTCCAAAACGGGTCCAGGTTTTTATTCCTATCAGGATACAAGCTCTATCACCATATTGCCCTCCAGTCCAAAACGGGTCCAGGTTTTTATTCCTATCAGGATACAAGCTCTATCACCATATTGCCCTCCAGTCCAAAACGGGTCCAGGTTTTTATTCCTATCAGGATACAAGCTCTATCACCATATTGCCCTCCAGTCCAAATCAGAATGACGCAGTATGTTTATATACATCGTCAGTGGTAAAAAAAACAAAACATGGAAAACATTTCAGAATGTGTTCGCTTTGGTATGTCTTCATTTCAGATGGTTGGCCTGTGGATAGACGCCACTGTCATAGGAGCTGAACGGCACAAGTGAATGAATCTTTGCAGATTTCACTCGTTGCTTTGAAAATACAGTATTTATGTCAAATACATACAAAAGGTAATGTTTTCAACTTTATTATTTGAATTTGTGTTGGAATTGCAGAAGCTTTTCGACATATACAGTGCATTCGGAAGTATTCAGACCCCTTGAATTTTTTTCACATTCTGTTATGTTAGTCTTATTCTAAAATTGAAGAAACAGTTTTTTCATCATCAATCCATAGACAATACTCCATAATGACAAAGCAAAAACTGGTATTAGAAATGTGTGCAGATGTACAAGAAAGGTGAACCTTCGACCCAGTCTGAGGTCCTGAGCTCTCTGAAGCAGGTTTTCATCAAGGATCTCTCTGACTAGTCTCCCTGTCTCTGCCGCTGAAAAACATGCTGCCACCACCATGCTTCACCATACAGATGGTGCCAGGTTTTCCATTCAGGCCAAAGAGTCCAATCTTGGTTTCATCAGACCAGAGAATGTTGTATCTCATGGTCTGAGAGTCCTTTAGGTGCATTTTGGCAAACTCCAAGCCGGCTGTCATGTGCCTTACTGAGGAGTGGCTTCCGTCTGGCCAATCTACCATAAAGGCCTGATTGGTGGAGTGCTGCAGAGATGGTTGTCCTTCTGGAAGGTTCTCCCATCTCCATAGAGGAACTCTGGAGCTCTATCAGAGTGACCATCGGGTTCTTGGTCACCTCTCTGACCAAGGCCATTCTCCCCTGATTGCTCAGTTTGGCCTGGTAGCCAGCTCTAGGAAGAGTATTGATGGTTCCAAACTTCTTCCATTTAAGAATGATGGAGGCCACTGTGTTCTTGTGGACCTTGAATACTGCAGAATTGTTTTGGTACCCTTCCCCAGATCTGTGCCTTGACACAATCCTGTCTCAGAGCTCTACGGACATTTCCTTCGACCTCATGGCTTGGTTTTTGTTCTGACATGCTCTGTCAGCCTTGGGACCTTATATAGACAGGTGTGTGCCTTTCCAAATCATGTCCAATCAATTGAATTTACCACAGGTGGATTCCAATCAAGTTGTAGAAACATCTCAAGGATGATCAATGGAAACAGGATGCACCTGAGCTCAATTTCGAGTCTCATAGCAAAGGGTCTGAATACTTATGTAAACATATATTTTTGTTTATTATTGTTAATAAATGGGCACACATTTCGAGAAATCTGTTTTCACTTTGTCATTATGGGGTATTGTGTGTAGATTGATGAGAAAAACAATTAATTGAATCAATTTTGGAATAATGCTGTAACGCAACAAAATGAAGAGAAAGTCAAGGGGTCTGAATACTTTCCAAATGCACTGTACAGTTTAATTCTGTGTGCATCCTGATGTATGCTGATGATGATTACAATTACTAAGCATAATGATTAAGGTGTGGGTATCCCTGACTAGTGTTTACATTGGCCTTGAGTGGGAAAATCAGACAAATATTATTTGACATACTTTGAACTACTGTAGTCTTCCCACTCATGTTTGCATATAGTAATTAAAGAAAGCAATGCTACAATTTTGTAATTACATTGTTGTGGCAAAGGGTCTGTAATTTGCCCGCCATGGTAATTATTTGTGAGGGAGCGACATTATAGGGTTGCCAGTCACCACACACAGTTCCACACACCAGCAGAAAAGAACAGACTGGCGGAGACACTCCGTTTTAAGAGCACTCCCCATGGTACAGTTGTCCCTCTTCAACGAACAGAACTGTTGCCTAAAGGGAACGCTGACTGAGGTGCTGAGTCTACCTCTGACAGGGCCATCCGGGGGGAGGGATGGAGAGAACGAAAGAGAAAGACCTTGTTGCATAAAGCCCTGTAAATGCTCTGTGTTTGGCAGACTGGGAGACCTTGTTGCATAAAGCCCTGTAAATGCTCTGTGTTTGGCAGACTGGGAGACCTTGTTGCACAAAGCCCCATAAATTCTCTGTGTTTGGCAGACTGGGAGACCTTGTTGCATAAAGCCCTGTAAATGCTCTGTGTTTGGAAGACTGGGAGACCTTGTTGCATAAAGCCCCGTAAATGCTCTGTGTTTGGCAGACTGGGAGACCTTGTTGCATAAAGCCCCGTAAACGCTCTGTGTTTGGCAGACTGGGAGACCTTGTTGCATAAAGCCCCGTAAACGCTCTGTGTTTGGCAGACAGGAGACCTTGTTGCATAAAGCCCCGTAAACGCTCTGTGTTTGGCAGACTGGGAGACCTTGTTGCACAAAGCCCCGTAAATGCTCTGTGTTTGGCAGACTGGGAGACCTTGTTGCACAAAGCCCCGTAAATGCTCTGTGTTTGGCAGACTGGGAGATCTTGTTGCATAAAGCCCTGTAAATGCTCTGTGTTTGGCAGACTGGGAGATCTTGTTGCATAAAGCCCTGTAAATGCTCTGAGTGTTTGGCAGACTGGGAGATCTTGTTGCATAAAGCCCCATAAATGCTCTGTGTTTGGCAGACTGGGAGATATTGTTGCATAAAGCCCCATAAACTCTGTAACGGTTTTCTTCCGTTGAAGGAGAGGAGGACCAAAATGCAGAGTGGTTAGTGTTCAACATGTTTAATATAGATGATAAACGAGAACACTTACAAAATACAAACCTATCACCTTACAAAAAACAGTCCTATCTGGTGCATAGACACAAATACAGAAGACAACCACCCACAAAACCCAACACAAAACAGGCTACCTAAATATGGTTCCCAATCAGAGACAATGACAAACACCTGCCTCTGATTGAGAACCATATCAGGCCAAACAACAAACCCAACATAGAAACACAAAACATAGAATGCCCACTCTGCTCACGTCCTGACCAACACTAAATCAAAGAAAACACAAAAGAACTAGGGTCAGAACGTGACAAACGCTCTGTGTGTTTGGCTGACTGGGAGACCTTGTTGCATAAAGCTCTAAACTATTTATTCTTGAACTCAACTGTTTCTTTGTGAGGCTAATAGTCTACATGAATTGGATGCAATTTTCAAAGGACATATAATTCAATCTAATTAAAGTGAATCCAACTTGAGAGACCCCCCTGCTCTACTGAAATCCTGATTGCTGCGTCTATATCTGTGTCTGTGTCTCTATTTCTCTTAGAAAGAAAGTATATCTGTGCTTTTCATATTTAGAGGCCTATAGTAGCTACAGTATGAGACTGGCCTACAGTAGCTACTGTATGTGTCTGGCCTATAGTAACTACAGTATGTAGAGGCCTATAGTAACTACAGGATGAGACTGGACTATAGTAGCTACAGTATATATAGGCCTATAGTAGCTACAGTATGAGACTGGCCTATAGTAACTACAGTATGTAGAGGCCTATAGTAGCTACAGTATGAGACTAACCTACAGTGGCTACAGTATCTGTCTGGCCTATAGTAGCTACAGTATCTGTCTGGCCTACAGTAGCTACTGTATGTGTCTGGCCTATAGTAACTACAGTATGTAGTGGCTTATAGTAACTACAGGATGAGACTGGACTATAGTAGCTACAGTATGAGACTGGCCTACAGTAGCTACAGTATCTGTCTGGCCTCTAGTAGCTACAGTATGTCTCTGGCCTATAGTAGCTACAGTATATATAGGTCTATAGTAGTACAGTTTGAGACTGGCCTATAGTAACTACAGTATGTAGAGGCCTATAGTAGGTACAGTATGAGACTGGCCTATAGTAGCTACAGTATGTAGAGGCCTATAGTAACTACAGTATGTAGAGGCCTATAGTAGCTGCAGTATGTAGAGGCCTATAGTAGCTACAGTATGTAGAGGCCTATAGTAGCTACATTATGAGACTGGCCTATAGTAGCTGCAGTATGTAGAGGCCTATAGTAGCTGCAGTATGTAGAGGCCTATTGTAACTACAGTTTGTAGAGGCCTATAGTAGCTACTATAAAGGCCGATAGTAGCTACATTTTGACACTGGCCTATAGTTACTACAGTATGAGACTGGCCAATAGTAGCTACAGTATATATAGGCCTATAGTAGCTACAGTATGTAGAGGCCTATAGTAACTACAGTATGTAGAGGCCTATAGTAGGTACAGTATGTAGAGGCCTATAGTAGGTACAGTATGTGACTGGCCCATAGTAAGAGGCCTATAGTTGCTAAAATATGAGAAGTTGAACTGACGTCTGTGCTAAGTGGGTCATCTCTTCTTAGATTGGTTTACTCTTTCACTCTATTCATTGCTCCCCTTTCACCTGTAGCGCCCTATGAAAACCATTAATGAAAATGTGTCAGTCATGAACATAGAAATTAAATATTTTGTTTGTTTTACCCAAGAATACCTTGAGTACACTGCCATAGTATGTTTGAGTTGGCAGGCTTCAGTAGCCCACACCGACTAATGATAGCAGGCTTCCACAGGACGTTGGTGGCACCTTAATTGGAGAGGACAGGCTTGTGGTAATGGCTGGAGCAGTATAGGTGTAATGGTATCAAATACATCAAACACATGACGTCATTCTATTTGTTCCGGTCCAGCCATTATTATGAGCCGTTCTCTCCTCAGCAGCCGGCTTCCGTAACCCACCACACCTAAGGATTGGCAGTTAATACTAAACCCGTTTGATCCTGCAACAAGGATTTCATGTTTTTTTTATTAACGTTTATTTAACTAGGCAAGGCAGTTAAGAACAAATTCTTATTTTCAATGAAGGCCTATGAACAGTGGGTTAACTGCCTTGTTCAAGGGCAGAACGACAGATTTTTACCTCGTCAGCTCAGGGATTCAATCTTGCAACCTTTCGGTTACAAGTCCAACCACTTGGCTACCTGCCGAGTAACACAATTGAGATTACAGGTCTGACACTTTTGATAGGCCGTCGTAGTCGTAGTATAAACAGTGGAACCATTGAAGCTTCCGTGAAATAATATGCTTTTAGACACAAACTTTTGTCAAGCCAACCGAATCGAATGTATTTTATGCCAATTCAATAATGGCCGTGATTCATTGAGCATTCCTGCCAAAAGATGGGAGGAATCATATTTTGGTATTTTATGTTGCTTTGTAACAATGATAAAAAAGCCTGAATCACACCAAGCAGCCTGCATTTTTGGTTACATTTCAAACTGTAAAATTGGCAGCCATTTTTGGATGCCTAACTAGCATCCTCCTTGACGCTCATTTAACATTCAGCACATTATCTCTACACCATATCAATGGGGCATTCTGTAAATGGGAAGCCTCCCAATTCAAATGTTAAGTTTGAATATTATGTATGTGATAGTGTATCTGATAGTCATGCTATGTATCTGATAGTCATGCTATGTATCTGATAGTAATGCTTCTTTAAAGTAACTTTAATCTGCGACTCCGAGATAGCGACTTATATTCTCATATAGCCACAGAAAAGGTCAGGAAGACTCATCTTCTATTTTGGATACATGGTTTCCAATTGAGAAAATCCTTTTGATGTGTGGTCTTGAATTTCCTCTGCATTTTCAAACAGGTATGAAAATATATATACTAACTGTTTCACTATTCATCTTTTACCCAGAGAAACATCATATGAGGAAGAGAGGGAGGGAGAGAGAGAGAGAGAGAGAGAGAGAGAGAGAGAGAGAGAGAGAGAGAGAGAGAGAGAGAGAGAGAGAGAGAGAGAGAGAGAGAGAGACAGTGGCAGACCAAGAAGGACAAAAATGGCCACAAGCGCAGTTGCTCTCTCAGCTGTATAGACTGATAAGGATTGCTGTGTTTGGATTTACATTGGCCAAATTGTGTGTATGTGCATGTGTGTGCGCGTATGGGCATTTGCGCACGTGTGTGCGTGCATCTGACTGCGCATGTGTGTTTCTCTGCATGTGTGTGTCCGTGTCTGTATGTCTGTTTGCGTGTGTGTGTGTGTGTGTGGTTGATGTTGGTGGCATTAGTGTGTTTTCTCTGGGCCCCACAGTAACAGTGGCGGGGGGCCAGAGGGGGATAGCAGGCAGTTCTCATCCACGCTGGTGCCTGTCAAAGTCTGGAGCTCCTTTAAAGCAAACAACCCGTATTCCCGAGAGAGAGAGAGAAATATAGCTAGAGAGAGAGATGGAGGAATGGAAGAAGGGAGCTGGACCACTGTACTCATCCTCTCCTCATCTCTAAAACAGACTATCTTAGCTGGCATGCCTGCTGACAAGTTTGGTAGACTTTAGAAAAGCAAGCAATAACTAAATGTACTGAGTAAGACTCACATTCCTTTCAATATTTTATCCAGATTTTAGGAGAGATGCAGAGAAGCATATTTTGTTTCTTAAAAGTAAAGAACCACCAGTCAGGAGGATCAAATCCATTTTATTAGTCACATATGCCGAATACAACAGGTGTAGACTTTACAGTGGAATGTTTACTCACGAGCCCTTAACTTCTTGGTGAAAGGGGGGCAGTATTGAGTAGCTTGGATGAATAAGGTGCACAGAGTAAACTGCCTGCTACTCTGTCCCAGATGCTAATATATGCATATGAGTAGTAGTATTGGATAGAAAACACTCTGAAGTTTCTAGAACTGTTTGAATGATGTCTATGAGTATAACAGAACTCATATGGCAGGAGAAAACCTGAGACAAATCCAACCAGGAAGTGGGAAATCTGAGGTTTGTAGTTTCATTTAAGTGATTGCCTATCCAATATGCTGTGTCTATGCGGCCAGATTGCACTTCCTAAGGCTTCCAGCAGATGTCAACAGTCTTTAGAAGGTTGTTTGAGGATTCTATTGTGGAAGGGTGTCGAATAAGAGCTGTTTCAACGAGTGGACGAGGCTGAGGCCAATCAGTTGTTTACTGCGCGGTCACGCGGGCGCGCCGTTCCTTCTTTTTCCTCTGTAATGAATACGCTATTGTCCTGTTGGAATATTATTGAAGATTTATTATAAAAATACCCTAAGGATTGATTGTAAACATCGTTTGACATGTTTCTACAAACTGTAATGGAACTCTTGACTTTTCGTCTGAATTTTGTGCTCGCACATTGTGCCTTTGGAATAGTGAACTTAACGTGTGAATAAAACGAAGGTATTTGGACATAAATATGGACGTAATCGAACAAAACAAACAGATGTTTGGGGAGGGAAAATGGGGAGGGAAAATGGCTAATTGGGCCCAATTTTGACATTTTCACTTAGTTGTGTACTCACTTTTGTTGCTAGCGGTTTAGACATTAATGGCTGTGTGTTGAGTTATTTTGAGGGGACAGCAAATTCACACTGTTATACAAGCTGTACACTCACTACATTACATTGTAGCAAAGTGTCATTTCTTCAGTGTCACAAGAAAAGATATACTCAAATATTTACAAAAATGTGAGGGGTGTCCTCACTTTTGTGATATACTGTATATATATATATATATATATATATATATATATATATATATATATATATATATATATATATATATATATATATATATATATGCTATGATGATATAGTATCAACCAATCAATTAAATATTAACACATGTCAACCAATTATTCTCCTCTATGCCATAATATTTTCATTTTAAATGATTTCGACAGGACCACTCTTGGCTGTGCATCAATTAATTTTGATATTTTTTTTTACTGTTTTAAAATAAATAAGAGTTCAGTGTATGTTATGTTTACAAAGTTATTGGCCTCAGGTAATGTCATATTGGGTTAGCCTTTGCCCCTTAGAGTATCACTTATCTCCTGTTGGAGTATCAATGATCTCCAGGATGTCAACCCTATTCCTTCAAATGCAATATCCCTGAATCATCTCTGTCTAAATGAATGGCTTTGAGTTAGTTACATCAGAGAGAACTGCTCAGCTGGTGATTTATGAGTCTTTCAATAGGGCTGACAAAGGACATCACTTTGAATCAGAGTTCAGATTGAATTACAGGGGATGCGGTTTATGTGAGCCTGGTATGCGGTCTCGTGGAATACACTGATGGAACTTATACAATGGTTTAAAAAACAGTTAAAACACTTAAGTTAATGGATGGATTTGAATTTGCCTTCATCAATCAACTAATCGGTAACACTTTACAATAGTATTACATGAATTAGCATGAACTAATGTTGTACTGTATATAGCAGACTATAGCAGACTGACAGTAGTCTGCCTTGGCAGCAGCTAATTGGGATCCATAATAAATACAAATACATAGGCCACTTAACATGACAGTGTCCAAAAACTCCTGTCGTCCAACTCCCAATTTAATTCTAAAAAACAACACATCCTGCTGTGTTTTCACGCCAAACCGCGTGAGTGTGACCATTTCAAGAGGAAGATGCTGTTGTCAGTCTCATTGAACTCCTTGTGAACCAGCTCTTCAGGTGAGACATTCGACTTTGCCAGCTGCCAGCAGCGTTGTTCCCTAACAGCCTCGTGGGACAAATATTACTCCTTGCCGTTTCATATTTCCTGCTGGAAAAGCTCTACTCCTGCTGACTTTGTAGTTAACCCTTCATATGCCAGCCTTGGTGTTTCCAAGATGGCGTAGCAGTAAGTCGTCCTGTCGTCCTGTCCCCTGTATATATCGCGTCTTTTTAGTTTTTTTAAACATATTTTTCTTCGCATACCTCTTTAAAAACATTTTGCTAAATCTAAGCTTCCAAATACTCTCCTGCAACCCGCCTCACCCAATGTAACTATTTTTCCTAAAGTATTTATATTTACTTCGGAACCGAAACCCCTCAACTGAAGCTAGCCAGCTAATCCACCAGCTATGCTAGCGGTCTTCAGCTAACCGGTCATCAGCTAACCTTTAGCCCGGAAAGCTCTCGCCAGTTCGAACAACGCGACTCTAACCAGAGCATAACGGACCTATTTATTTTTCATCCCCGGATTCCCACCGCAAACGGAACATTTTTTAGCTGGATCTTCACAACTAGCTATCTAGCTAAACTGCAACCCCGGGTGATTACCCCTGGCTAGCGTTTCCACCCACTTAGCTTGAAGCTAGCCCGGCCAGAGCACCTGTAGCACACCCCTGCTACCCTGTCTAGCCCGGGCCTACGAACTGTTAGCTTGTTAGCCCAGGCCTGCTAACCGTCTGAATCGCCGCGTCCCAAACACTCTCTGGACCCATATTTACTTTCCATCTCTTTTTGACTTTTAAATTGTTTATACCTTCCGGAAACCTGCCTCACCCATTGTGATACGGAATCGCTATTATTTTAAATTTTTTAGAACACACTCAAGAACCTCCAGATGCTAACCAGCTAACTAGCTACAAGCTATTTAGTCACTGTTTGTTTTTTTTAACCTGGATAACACTCGCCAGTCCAGCTTCCCTGCCCATCCACCGCTGCCCCCTGGACACTGATCTCTAGGCTACATAGCTGATGCACGCTGGACTGTCCATTAATCACGGTACTCCATTCTGCTTGTTTGTTTTATCTGTCGGCCCCGTTGCCTAGTCAATGCCATTTTACCTGCTGCTTGCTGTGCTAGCTGACTAGCTGTTGCTGTCTCACCTACTGTTTTAGCTAGCTTTCCCAATTCAACACCTGTGATTACTGTATGCCTCGCTGTATGTCTCTCTCAAATGTCAATATGCCTTGTATACTGTTGTTCAGGTTAGTGATCATTGTTTTAGTTCACAATGGAGCCCCGAGTTCCACTCTTCATACCCCTGTTACCTCCTTTGTCCCACCTCCCACACATGCGGTGACCTCACCCATTACAACCAGCATGTCCAGAGATACAACCTCTCTCATTATCACCCAGTGCCTGGGCTTACCTCCGCTGTACCCGCACCCCACCATACCCCTGTCTGCGCATTATGCCCTGAATATATTCTACCATGCCCAGAAACCTGCTCCTCTTATTCTCTGTCCCCAACGCTCTAGGCGACCAGTTTTGATAGCCTTCAGCCGCACCCTCATACTACTCCTTCTCTGCTCCGCGGGTGATGTGGAGGTAAACCCAGGCCCTGCATGTCCCCAGGCACCCTCATTTGTTGACTTCTGTGATCGAAAAGCCTTGGTTTCATGCATGTCAACATCAGAAGCCTCCTCCCTAAGTTTGTTTTACTCACTGCTTTAGCACACTCTGCTAACCCTGATGTCCTTGCCGTGTCTGAATCCTGGCTCAGGAAGGCCACAAAAAATACAGAGATTTCCATACCCAACTATAACATCTTCCGTCAAGATAGAACTGCCAAAGGGGGAGGAGTTGCAGTCTACTGCAGAGATAGCCTGCAAAGTAATGTCATACTTTCCAGGTCCATACCCAAACAGTTCGAACTACTAATTTTGAAAATGACTCTCTCCAGAAATAAGTCTCTCACTGTTGCTGCCTGCTACCGACCCCCCTCAGCTCCCAGCTGTGCCCTGGACACCATTTGTGAATTGATCGCCCCCCATCTAGCTTCAGAGTTTGTTCTGTTAGGTGACCTAAACTGGGATATGCTTAACACCCCGGCAGTCCTACAATCTAAGCTAGATGCCCTCAATCTCACACAAATCATCAAGGAACCCACCAGGTACAACCCTAACTCCGTAAACCAGGGTACCCTCATAGACGTCATCCTGACCAACTGGCCCTCCAAATACACCTCCGCTGTCTTCAACCAGGATCTCAGCGATCACTGCCTCATTGCCTGTATCCGCCACGGAGCCGCAGTCAAACGACCACCCTCATCACTGTCAAACGCTCCCTAAAACACTCCTGTGAGCAGGCCTTTCTAATCGACCTGGCCCGGGTATCCTGGAAGGACATTGACCTCATCCCGTCAGTTGAGGATGCCTGGTCATTCTTTAAAAGTAACTTCCTCACCATTTTAGATAAGCATGCTCCGTTCAAAAAATGCAGAACCAAGAACAGATACAGCCCTTGGTTCACTCCAGACCTGACTGCCATCGACCAGCACAAAAACATCCTGTGGCGGACTGCAATAGCATCGAATAGTCCCCGCGATATGCAACTGTTCAGGGAAGTCAGGAACCAATACACGCAGTCAGTCAGGAAAGCTGAGGCCAGCTACTTCAGGCAGAAGTTTGCATCCTGTAGCTCCAACTCCAAAAAGTTCTGGGACACTGTGAAGTCCATGGAGAACAAGAGCACCTCTTCCCAGCTGCCCACTGCACTGAGGCTAGGTAACACGGTCACCACCGATAAATCCATGATTATCGAAAACTTCAATAAGCATTTCTCAACGGCTGGCCATGCCTTCCGCCTGGCTACCCCAACCTCGGCCAACAGCTCCGCCCCCCGCAGCTCCTCGCCCAAGCCTCTCCAGGTTCTCCTTTACCCAAATCCAGATAGCAGATGTTCTGAAAGAGCTGCAAAACCTGGACCCGTACAAATCAGCTGGGCTTGACAATCTGGACCCTCTATTTCTGAAACTATCCGCCGCCATTGTCGCAACCCCTATTACCAGCCTGTTCAACCTCTCTTTCATATCGTCTGAGATCCCCAAGGATTGGAAAGCTGCCGCAGTCATCCCCCTCTTCAAAGGGGGAGACACCCTGGACCCAAACTGTTACAGACCTATATCCATCCTGCCCTGCCTATCTAAGGTCTTCGAAAGCAAAGTCAAAAAACACGTCACTGACCATCTCGAATCCCACCGTACCTTCTCCGCTGTGCAATCTGGTTTCCGAGCCGGTCACGGGTGCACCTCAGCCACACTCAAGGTACTAAACGATATCATAACCGCCATCGATAAAAGACAGTACTGTGCAGCCGTCTTCATCGACCTTGCCAAGGCCTTCCACTCTGTCAATCACCATATTCTTATCGGCAGACTCAGTAGCCTCGGTTTTTCGGATGACTGTCTTGCCTGGTTCACCAATTACTTTGCAGACAGAGTTCAGTGTGTCAAATCGGAGGGCATGCTGTCCGGTCCTCTGGCAGTCTCTATGGGGGTGCCACAGGGTTCAATTCTCGGGCCGACTCTTTTCTCTGTATATATCAATGATGTTGCTCTTGCTGCGGGCGATTCCCTGATCCACCTCTACGCAGACGACACCATTCTATATACTTTCGGCCCTTCATTGGACACTGTGCTATCTAACCTCCAAACAAGCTTCAATGCCATACAACACTCCTTCCGTGGCCTCCAACTGCTCTTAAACGCTAGTAAAACCAAATGCATGCTTGTCAACCGATCGCTGCCTGCACCCGCATGCCCGACTAGCATCACCACCCTGGATGGTTCCGACCTTGAATATGTGGACATCTATAAGTACCTAGGTGTCTGGCTAGACTGCAAACTCTCCTTCCAGACTCATATCAAACATCTCCAATCGAAAATCAAATCAAGAGTCGGCTTTCTATTCCGCAACAAAGCCTCCTTCACTCGTGGCAACACCCACCCGTAGCACGCGCTCCAGCAGGTGTATCTCACTGATCATCCCTAAAGCCAACACCTCATTTGTCCGCCTTTCGTTCCAGTACTCTGCTGCCTGTGACTGGAACGAACTGCAAAAATCGCTGAAGTTGGAGACTTTTATCTCCCTCACCAACTTCAAACATCAGCTATCTGAGCAGCTAACCGATCGCTGCAGCTGTACATAGTCTATTGGTAAATAGCCCACCCATTTTCACCTACCTCATTCCCATACTGTTTTTATACTGTTTTTATTTATTTACTTTTCTGCTCTTTTGTACACCAATATCTCTACCTGTACATGATCATCTGATCATTTATCACTCCAGTGCTAATCTGCAAAATTGTAATTATTCGCCTACCTCATGTCTTTTGCACACATTGTATATAGACTCCCCCTTTTTTCTTCTGTGTTGTTGACTTGTTAATTGTTTACTCCATGTGTAACTCTGTGTTGTCTGTTCACACTGCTATGCTTTATCTTGGCCAGGTCGCAGTTGCAAATGAGAACTTGTTCTCAACTAGCCTACCTGGTTAAATAAAGGTGAAATAATAAAATAAAAAATAAAAATTACCCCGCCCTCCTCCATCATCTTTCTCCTGGCCCAGCTGTTTGTCCTCCTCCATCCTCTTCCTCCTGGCCCAGCTGTTTGTCCTCCTCCATCCTCTTCCTCCTGGCCCAGCTGTTTGTTCTCCTCCATCCTCTTCCTCCTGGCCCAGCTGTTTGTTCTCCTCCATCCTCTTCCTCCTGGCCCAGCTGTTTGTCCTCCTCCATCCTCTTCCTCCTGGCCCAGCTGTTTGTCCTCCTCCATCCTCTTCCTCTTGGCCCAGCTGTTTGTCCTCCATCATCTTTCTCCTGGCCCAGCTGTTTGTCCTCCATCATCTTTCTCCTGGCCCAGCTGTTTGTCCTCCATCATCTTTCTCCTGGCCCAGCTGTTTGTCCTCCTCCATCCTCTTCCTCCTAGCCCAGCTGTTTGTCCTCCTCCATCCTCTTCCTCCTGGCCCAGCTGTTTGTTCTCCTCCATCCTCTTCCTCCTGGCCCAGCTGTTTGTCCTCCATCATCTTTCTCCTGGCCCAGCTGTTTGTCCTCCTCCATCCTCGTCCTCCTGGCCCAGCTGTTTGTCCTCCTCCATCCTCTTCCTCCTGGCCCAGCTGTTTGTTCTCCTCCATCCTCGTCCTCCTGGCCCAGCTGTTTGTCCTCCTCCATCCTCGTCCTCCTGGCCCAGCTGTTTGTCCTCCTCCATCCTCGTCCTCCTGGCCCAGCTGTTTGTCCTCCTCCATCCTCTTCCTCCTGGCCCAGCTGTTTGTCCTCCTCCATCCTCTTCCTCCTGGCCCAGCTGTTTGTTCATCTCCATCCTCTTCCTCCTGGCCCAGCTGTTTGTCCTCCATCATCTTTCTCCTGGCCCAGCTGTTTGTCCTCCATCATCTTTCTCCTGGCACAGCTGTTTGTCCTCCATCATCTTCCTCCTGGCCCAGCTGTTTGTCCTCCATCATCTTTCTCCTGGCCCAGCTGTTTGTCCTCCATCATCTTTCTCCTGGCCCAGCTGTTTGTCCTCCATCATCTATCTCTGTGCCCAGCTGTTTGTTCTCCTCTTTGGATTCTCCATTGGCATTGGGTTTGCCCAATCCGCTTCTGTTTTCATTTCCCCTGACTTTTTCTCTCTTTTCAAAATGGATGCCTATGATTTGACAGGGATGGGATATGATTGAGTTAATGAGCAGGGGAGAGATTCTTATTATCGGCCCTCCTGTGGCCTAATCTTTTGTCTTTCATGAAATGCTCCCCGAAATCCGCTCCTTGCCGCATCTGTCTGTTGCCATGGCGACTCCTAGCGCCATGGGTCTCAAAAGTAGATTTTCTTCAATCTTGGCCACCAGTGACTATGTCAATCTGCCTGCGCTATTATTTAGGTTACTGCTAATTCAGCATCCGGAGTAATCACATTCACTTTTCCCTGAGTTAGTCTTATTGAACTCCTTGTGAACCAGCTCTTCAGGTGAGACATTCGACTTTGCCAGCTGCCAGCAGCGTTGTTCCCTAACAGCCTCGTGGGACAAATATTACTCCTTGCCGTTTCATATTTCCTGCTGGAAAAGCTCTACTCCTGCTGACTGTCTTTGTAGTTAACCCTTCATATGCCAGCCTTTACCCCGCCCTCCTCCATCCTCTTTCTCTTGGCCCAGCTGTTTGTACTCCTCCATCCTCTTTCTCCTGGCCCAGCTGTTTGTCCTCCTCCATCCTCTTCCTCCTGGCCCAGCTGTTTGACCTACATCATCTTTCTCCTGGCCCAGCTGTTTGTCCTCCTCCATCCTCTTCCTCCTGGCCCAGCTGTTTGTCCTCCTCCATCCTCTTCCTCCCGGCCCAGCTGTTTGACCTACATCATCTTTCTCCTGGCCCAGCTGTTTGTTCTCCTCCATCCTCTTCCTCCTGGCCCAGCTGTTTGTTCTCCTCCATCCTCTTCCTCCTGGCCCAGCTGTTTGTTCTCCTCCATCCTCTTCCTCCTGGCCCAGCTGTTTGTCCTCCATCATCTTTCTCCTGGCCCAGCTGTTTGTCCTCCTCCATCCTCGTCCTCCTGGCCAAGCTGTTTGTCCTCCTCCATCCTCTTCCTCCTGGCCCAGCTGTTTGTTCTCCTCCATCCTCTTCCTCCTGGCCCAGCTGTTTGTCCTCCATCCTCTTCCTCCTGGCCCAGCTGTTTGTTCTCCTCCATCCTCTTCCTCCTGGCCCAGCTGTTTGTCCTCCATCATCTTTCTCCTGGCCCAGCTGTTTGTCCTCCTCCATCCTCGTCCTCCTGGCCAAGCTGTTTGTCCTCCTCCATCCTCTTCCTCCTGGCCCAGCTGTTTGTCCTCCTCCATCCTCTTCCTCCTGGCCCAGCTGTTTGTCCTCCATCATCTTTCTCCTGGCCCAGCTGTTTGTCCTCCTCCATCCTCTTCCTCCTGGCCCAGCTGTTTGTTCATCTCCATCCTCTTCCTCCTGGCCCAGCTGTTTGTCCTCCATCATCTTTCTCCTGGCCCAGCTGTTTGTCCTCCATCATCTTCCTCCTGGCCCAGCTGTTTGTCCTCCATCATCTTCCTCCTGGCCCAGCTGTTTGTCCTCCATCATCTTTCTCCTGGACCAGCTGTTTGTCCTCCATCATCTTTCTCCTGGCCCAGCTGTTTGTCCTCCTCCATCCTCTTCCTCCTGGCCCAGCTGTTTGTCCTCCATCATCTTTCTCCTGGCCCAGCCTGTTTGTCCTCCATCATCTTTCTCCTGGCCCAGCCTGTTTGTCCTCCATCATCTTTCTCCTGGCCCAGCCTGTTTGTCCTCCATCATCTTTCTCCTGGCCCAGCCTGTTTGTCCTCCATCATCTTTCTCCTGGCCCAGCTGTTTGTCCTCCATCATCTATCTCTGTGCCCAGCTGTTTGTTCTCCTCTTTGGATTCTCCATTGGCATTGGGTTAGCCCAATCCGCTTCTGTTTTCATTTCCCCTGACGTTTTCTCTCTTTTCAAAATGGATGCCTATGATTTGACAGGGATGGGATATGATTGAGTTAATGAGCAGGGGAGAGATTCTTATTATCGGCCCTCCTGTGGCCTAATCTTTTGTCTTTCATGAAATGCTCCCCGAAATCCGCTCCTTGCCGCATCTGTCTGTTGCCATGGCGACTCCTAGCGCCATGGGTCTCAAAAGTAGATTTTCCTCAATCTTGGCCACCAGTGACTATGTCAATCTGCCTGCGCTATTATTTAGGTTACTGCTAATTCAGCATCCGGAGTAATCACATTCACTTTTCCCTGAGTTAAAGACCCCCTACTGTTTCTTACATGCACTGTTTTGAAATGAAACCCCTCAAGATACTTTATTTTATCCTCTCTAGAATTCCCAGAGCTGTGTGTGTGTGTGTGTGTGTGTGTGTGTGTGTGTGTGACCATATTGGGTTGATGTTGATGGGTGTGTACTAATAACATTTATGCTGTGTTTGCCAGAAGCCTTGTCTTGAGAATGCCCCCTAATCCCAGCCCCTCTCGTCCAGCCAGTCCTCTCTGTACCTTTGAAACCCTACACCTGGCTAACTCCTCTAGGTACCTCCTCCTCAATAATTCACCACTGCGCCAAATCTTTGGGGGAAAAAATGATTAATTCACTCAAGGAATGTTTCCTTCCACCCCTCTTCACACAACATACATACATACATACATACATACATACATACATACTTCTCTCTTATCTGGTTGCTAAGCGGTGACATCCCCTCAGCACTGGAAGCTGTAGGCCTACAGTATCCCTGATTGTGACTTGCTGTTCTGCTTTCCTGTTTCCACCGTTGTCACATTCCTCTTTAGTAATGCACTGAACTTCCAGGGGAGCGTCTCTGCTTGTGGTCCTTTGATCGGGTGACATATGAGGTTATAACACGTTCCAGTGGCACTGCAATTAAAGCCAGCCCTGCGGCCATCTTTCAACCCGACACACACAGGCAAATATCAGGTCACCGTTAGGCTCAGCATGGGCTCCCGCAGTGGAACTAATTAGTGCTCTCACAGGACTGCTCTGTTTTCAGATTATTATCCCTCAAATGAAAATGGAGGAGCAGAAACAACTGGATGGTGTTCCATGAGGCTCCCTTCATCTGGTTCTGTTCGACCCCTCAGCTTGAACCTGTTTGGTTGTTCTGCTGGGAAGTTAACTGGCAACCAGAGGGTCTCCAGCATCATGAGCCATGTGTGTGTGTGTGTGTGTACGTACACATACTGTTGTTAAGCTAAGAAGCATTCGTTACCAGTTAAGCTCATAGATCTGATGAATAATTAGTGTGGCCTAATGAGATGTGGCACAGTCTCACAGTAACACCATCGCCTTCAATAGACCTCTGTTTCCATTAAGTAAACAAACCAAAAGTTGGCAATGTGATAATGACATGCATCAAAGTTGTATATAACTTTAAAATGCAGTACACACAGATGTGTCATACAGTCCAGTCAGCAGCATCTATGATTACAAAGTAAATTCTCTATTTTCCATTAAACATTAAACAATCATTATTGTTGATTGAATTGAATAGTAAATCGTTTCATCACTAATTATTAGCATGACCTTTTAACAAAGGACGGCAGTTACTGACATAGAAAGGAATTTACAGTGCCTTCGGAAAGTTCAGACGCTTTGACTTTTTCCACAGTCTGTGCGGTTACAGCGTTATTCTAAAATTGATTTTTAAAAAGAAATCCTCATCAATCTATACACAATACCCCATAATGGACAAAGCAAAAACAGGTTTTTAGAAATGTATAAAAACAGATCACATTTACATAAGTATTCAGACCCTTTACTCAGTACTTTGTTGATGCACCTTTTGCAGTGATTACAGCCTTGAGTTTTTTAATATATATTTTTATTTATTTTATTTGACCTTTAGTTAACCAGGTAGGCCAGTTGAGAACACGTTCTCATTTACAACTGCGACCTGGCCAAGATAAAGCAAAGCAGTGCGACACAAACAACAGAGTTACACATGGGATAAACAAACATACAGTCAATAACACAATAGAAAAATCTGTACACAGTGTGTGCAAATGAAGTAAGGAGATAAATAGGCCAATAGTGGCGAAGTAATTACAATTTAGCAATTTACACTGGAGTGATATATGTGCAGATGAGGATGTGCAAGTAGAAATACTGGTGTGCAAAAGAGCAGAAAAACCAAAACAAATGGGGATGAGGTAGGAAGTTGGATGGGCTGTGTACAGCTGCAGCGATTGGTAAGCTGCTCTGACAGATGACGCTTAAAGTTAGTGAGGGAGATAAGTCTCCAACTTCAGTGATTTTTGCAATTCGTTCCAGTCATTGGCAGCAGAGAACTGGAAGGAAAGGTGGCCAAAGGTGGTGTTGGCTTTGGGGATGTTGGTCTATTTTGTAAATGACATCCCCGAAGTCAAGGATCGGTAAGATAGTCAGTTTTACGAGGGTATGTTTGGCAGCATGAGTGAAGGAGGCTTTGCTGCGAAATAGGAAGCTATTCTAGATTTAACTTTGGATTGGAGATGCTTAGTGAGTCTGGAAGGAGAGTTTACAGTCTAGCCTGACACATAGGTATTTATAGTTGTCCACATAAGTCAGAACCGTCCGGAGTAGTGATGCTAGTCGGTCGGGATGGTGCGGGCAGAAATCGGTTGAAGAGCATGCATTACGTTTTACTAGCATTTAACAGCATTTGGAGGCCACGGAAGGCCACACTTTCCAATCTTTAGGAATCTCAGATTATACAAAAGAGAGGTTGAGGGGTTGCAATAATTTTAGGAAGAGAGGGTCCAGATTGTCTAACCTTGCTGATTTGTAGGGATCCATATTTTGCAGCTCTTTCAGAACATCAGCTGTCTTGATTTGGGTGAAGAAGAAGCAGGGGTTGGGGGGCTTGGGACAATTGCTGCGGGGGGTGCAAAACTGTTGCCCGTGGTTGGTGTAGCCAGGTGGAAAGCATGGCCAGCCGTAGGGAAATGCTTCTTGAAATTCTCGATTATCATGGATTTATCAGTGGTGACGGTGTTTCCTAGTCTCAGTGCAGTGGGCAGCTGGGAGGAGGTACTCTTATTATCCATGGAATTTACAGTGTCCCCCCCAAAAAAATGGAATTAGTGCTGCAGGATGCAAATTTCTGTTTGAAAAAGCTAGCCTTAGCTTTCTTAACTGCTTGTATATATTGCTTCCTGACTTCCCTGAAAGTTGCATACCGCGGGGATTATTCAAAGCTAGTGCAATATGCCACAGGGTGTTTTTGTGCTGTTCAAGGGCAGTCAAGTTGGGAGTGAACCAAGGACTTTTCCTAGTTCTACATTTTTTTGAAAGCGACATGCTTATTTAAGATTGAGAGGAAAGCACTTTTAAAGAAAAAACAGGCATCCTCTTCTGACGGGATGAGGTCAATATCCTTCCAGGATACCCGGGCCAGGTCGATTAGAAAGGCCTGCTCAAATAAGTGTTTTAGGGAGCATTTGATAGTGATGAGGGGTGATCGTTTGAACGCGGACCCGTAACGGACGCAGACAATGAGGCAGTGATCGCAGAGATCCTGGTTGAAAACAGTAGAGGTGTATTTAGAGGGCAAGTTGGTCAGGATGATATCTATGAGGGTGCCCATGTCTACAGATTTGGGGTTGTACCTGGTAGGTTCCTTGATCATTTGTGTGAGATTGAGGGCATCTAGCTTAGATTGTAGGCCGGGGTGTTAAGCATATCACAATTTAGGTCACTTAGCAGTATGAACTCTGATGACTCTGACGATAGATGGGGGGCAATCAAGTCACATATGGTGTCCAGGGCACAGCTTTGAGCTGGGGGGTATTTATTCCGGTAAGACAGGTCACGCCAAAAACAACAGGCAAAATAATGACCGACCCAAACAGGACACCAAACAGTCTGAAAAAAATAACAAACACAACCTTCCACAAACAGAACAGAGAAACAAGCCCGCACTAAAGCAGGCGGGCATAGAAGGCTTAAATAGCCCTGAACCAAACGCCAAATGAGAAACAGGTGAAACCAATACAGACATAACCAACAGAAAAGGAAAAGGGAATTGGTGGCAGCTAGTAGACCGGTGACGACGAACGCCGAGCGCCGCCCGAACAGGAAGAGGAGTCACCTTCGGTGGGAGCTAGTAGACCGGTGACGACGACCGCCGAGCGCCGCCCGAACAGGAAGAGGAGCCACCTTCGGTGGCAGCTAGTAGACCGGTGACGACGAACGCCGAGCGCCTCCCAAACAGGAAGAGGAGCCACCTTTGGTGGCAGCTAGTAGACCGGTGACGACGAACGCCGAGAGCCTCCCGAACAGGAAGAGGAGCCACCTTCGGTGGCAGCTAGTAGACCGGTGACGACGACTGCCCAGCACCGCCAGAACAGGAAGAGGAGCCACCTTTGGTGGCAGCTAGTAGACCGGTGACGACGAACGCCGAGCGCCGCCCAAACAGGAAGAGGAGCCACCTTCGGTGGCAGCTAGTAGACCAGTGACGACGAACGCCGAGCGCCGCCCGAACAGGAAGAGGAGCCACCTTCGGTGGAAGTCGTAACACAGGTGGACTCCAATCAAGTTGTAAAAACATCTCACGGAGTATCAATTGAAACAGGATGCACCTGAGCCCAATTTCAAGTCTCAGAGCAAAGGGTCTGAATACTTGTGTAAATAAGGTATTTCTTTTTTTTCTTTTTTTTAATAGACAAACAAAGATTTCTAAAAACATGTTTTCAATTTGTCATTACAGGGTATTATGTGTAGTTTGCTCAGGATTTGTATTCATTCAATCCATTTTAGAATAAGTCTGTAATGTAAATGTGAAAAAAGTCAAGGGGTCTGAATACTTTCCGAAGGCACCGTAACTCAAGTAAAAAGTAGTTTGAGGAGGCCCCGGAGCCCCGCAAAGTCTATCGGCCATATTTATGAGAAGAGATCTCCAGGGAGAGACCCAATAATTCCTCAGGTTGCCTGGGTTTCTCTCTTATCAGTTCTGTCTGAGAACATTACAGGGTAAGCTCACCATTACTGACAGAGGGTAGTGGGAAAACACACACACGCACACAAACACACACACACGCTGTCTTATCGCTAATTAGATTAAATATTAAATGACTCTGTCAGCGATCGAAGACAAAATGCTTTTCCCAAAATAACAATAGTCATTCAAATGGTACAGTAAGAGTATCAGACTGAAGGTTGTGCTGCACGGCATGGGATTTAATACACGGGGGGGGGGGCTTGGTTTAAATTGCCTTGTCTTTTTTCTCCTCAACTAAGCTCTAGGTAATGTAGTGTAAAGATGTGTCATTATCAGAGCCCCGCAGGTGGGATTGTAACATCAGCTCAGTGTTATCCGGAGAGAAGAGAAGGAACACACTGTAAACAGACTGGAGTCTTCCAACAGACTGGATGTCCTGTAATTCAGACTATTCAATGGATCAAAGAAGCGTACGGACGAAAGATATAGGATTACTGAATACCTTCAGTGTTCATAGATATGTTATTTTCCGAGGGCCAACAATGATGAATAGGGCCAATGCCCATTGTCGGTGTCCATATGGGCCCTGGTCAAAAGTAGTTCACTATATAGGGAATAAGGTGCCTTTTGGAACACAGCCATTGTTAGACACATTTCCTCATTATGTTGCCTTAAACAACCTTGCACAAAACAACGTAAAACGTACTTCTACTGCATTTGAAAGTACAAATGCAGACGGGGGACGACTAGAAAAACAGACTGAATGCTTAGAGGCATGTTTCCAGCTGAGTCTTGTGGATGTTTTAATGAAAGGGAACGTGCTGCGCTGCTGCACACTCTCCTGACATTAAACCTGCACAAGCAGGCAGCCGTTGGCTGACAGAAGAGCTGAGTGTCCAATCAGTAGGCTCTGAGAGAAACCAACGGCCTCACAGCACGTCAGCCATTCCATCTAGCACTCACACATAAGGGGCACAGGGGCCAAACTGGACCAATTAGGGCCAATGACAAAGCAGATCCCTATGAATAGTTTCTTTTAAAGCATACGTCCATGCATGTCAATCCATATGGTTTGGTTTGCGTGTACGAACTGTGTTTTTAGACCTTGAATTTTTTTGAGGCGAATTATGAGGTAGAACTTTGAGTCATTAGGTTAATTAGTTAGCTAAAAAAAAACCCATCTATTTCAGTCTATTCTTCAACAGCTGTGTGGTTTTGGCTAAAATAAATGGCTGAAATAGATGTATAAAGCATTCAGCTGCAGAGTTGTCTTAATGTAACACATGAGTAGGCCTGTTTTACATACAGTTGAAGCCAAATGCATTTAAACTCAGTTTTTCACAACTCCTGACATTTAATCATAGTAAAAAAATCCCTGTTTTAGGTCAGATAGGATCACCACTTTATTTTAAGAATGTGAAATGTCAGAATAATAGCAGAGATAATTATTTTTTTCAGCTTTTATTTCTTTCATCACATTCCCAGGTCAGAAGTTTACATACACTCAATTAGTATTTGGTAGTATTGCCTTTAATTGTTTGACCTGGGTCAAATGTTTCAGATAGCCTTCCACAAGCTTCCCACAATAAGTTGGGTGAATTTTGGCTCATTCCTCCTAACCTCCTTGCTCGCACACACTTTTTCAGTTCTGCCCACAAATGTTCTATAGGATTGAGGTCAGGGCTTTGTGATAACCACTCCAATACCTTGAATTTGTTGTCCTTAAGCCATTTTGCCACAACTTTGGAAGTATGCTTGGGGTCATGTCCATTTGGAAGACCCATTTGCGACCAAGCTTTAACTGACTGATGTCTTGAGATGTTGCTTCAATATATCCACATAATTTTCTTTCCTCCTTCCCACCAGTCCCTCCTGCAGCAAAGCACCCCCACAACATGATGCTGCCACCCCCGTGCTTCATGGTTGGGATGGTGCTCTTCGGCTTACAAGCCTCCCCCTTGTTCCTCGAAATGATGGTCATCATGGTCAAACAGTTCTATTTTTGTTTCATCAGACCAGAGGACATTTCTCCAAAAAGTATGATCTTTGTCCCCATGTGGCGGTTTTGGAGCATTGGTTTCTTCCCTGCTGAGAGACCTTTCAGGTTATGTCGATATAGGACTCGTTTTACTGTGTATATAGATACTTTTGTACCTGTTTGCTCCAGTATCTTCACAAGGTCCTTTGCTGTTGTTCTGGAATTGATTTGCACTTTTCGCACCAAAGACATAACACGTCTCGTTCCTGAGCGGTATGACGGCTGCTTGGTCCCATGGTGTTTATACTTGCGTATTATTGTTTGTACATGGTACCTTCAGGTGTTTAGAAATTGCTCCCAAGGATGAACCAGACTTGTGGAGGTCCACCATTTTTTGGTCTTGGCTGATTTCTTTTGATTTTCCCACGATGTCAAGCGAAGAGGCACGGAGTTTGAAGGTAGGCCTTGAAATACATCCACAGGTACTTCTCCAATTGATTCAAATGATGTCAATTAGCCAATCAGAAGCTTCTAAATCCATGACAACATTTTCTGGAATTTGCCAAGCTGTTTAAAGGCACAGTCAACTTACTGTATGTAAACTTCTGACCCAATGGAATTGTGATACAGTGAATTATAAGTGAAATAATCTGTAAACAATTTGTGCCATGCACAAAGTAGATGTCTTAACCGACTTGCCAAAACTATAGTTTGTTATCAAGAAACTTGTGAAGTGGTTGAAGAACAAGTTTTAATGACTCCAACCTAAGTGTATGTAACCTTCCGACTTCAACTGTAGGTATACATGAGCGGCAGGTAGCCTAGAGGTTAGAGTGTTGGGTCACTGACCAAAATGTTGCTAGTTTGACTACCTGAGTTGACAAGGTGAAAAATCTCTCATTCTGCACTTTAGCAAGGCACTTAACCCTAATTGCTCCAGGCTCGCCGTCAATAATGGCTGATCCCTGTCCATGACCCCACTTGCTGAGTGTGTCTCAGGGGGAGTTGGGAAACATTTTCCTTTTCACACCTCACACTTACCGGTTACCCACTAGTACATGCAGTGAAACAGGACAAATATAAGCACCCACTATTTCATGGCATTTGGGTTTCGGTTGTTCTGAATATTCATCTAACAATGGTTCAACAAGCTTTTTCATAAAGTCCTCATAAAAAAATATTACACAACACTCAAAATGCATGAGCACGTTTCCTCTTGACATTTATGTACTCACGCAGCCCCATGTTAGTGCCATCCGAACAGCTATTCAATATTGAAAAGGGGGTAGGAAAAGGCTTTTCATTCTGATGTCAAATGCCAGTTAGTGAAGGCAGCAACAGAAAGCAAAACACTCATGTGAGTCAATTGCTTAAGGTTTCTGAATGGAGTCGTCGTAGGAAATGATCTTAAGTGAGATTGAGGGGTAGTAGAAATAAGATTTGCAGACCGGCATCACAGCATCCCTGCAAACCTACACACCCCCCCCCCTGCCTAGAGTAGTATGCAGCAGTACACCCTCCTCAGTGTAGTATGCACTATATTTGTGCCTTACATAATGCCGTCCAGGTGACTGTGTTTCATATCCATCTGCCGTACATGAACTTGCTCTGATGATACACAAATGGAGGGGAGAGAGACAGCTCCATGAATATTTTACCACGCTGGGTAGGAACACGTAATCCTGCCCTGCGGACAAGTGCACGGAGTGGCGGTGAGGCGATGCAAGGTGTATGTTTATGTATGTGTCTCTCACAATGTCAGTGTGTCTGACTCTGTGTGTGTGTTTATCAGTGTTTCCTCCATGGTTTCCCTCATGTTTAAAGCTGGCAGTGGCGCGGTGAAGGGGTCGTGTACATAAGTGGGACCTACTCAGCGGAACAGAAGGGACGTCACAAGCCCAGCGTGTCCCCGTCCATCATCGACAGGCTCTTGGAGGAGCCCTGGACAGCAGCCATCTTGAACTACAGTCACTGGGCAGCAGCCAGGTTTATAGTGATGTCATCTGGAAGGGAGGGAGGGAGGAAGAGAGGAGTGAACAACATAGGGAGAGGAGACAGACAGTAATCGAAGTGGAGATAGAGAGAATCTGCGGGGACCTAAATGCCAGAACCCGACAAGAACCTGACACCCTCAGCAGAAAGGGGGACAAACACCTGCCTGAAGGTGACAGCGTTCCCTCCCCCATATGCCCCCCTAGGCACAACTATGACAACATAACCATGACAACATAACCAACAAAAACGGGTCATAAACTCCTGCTCTGTCACACGTTGGGTATGTGCATAGTCAATGGTAGGCTTCGATGGGACTCCTATGGTAGGTACACATATAGCTCATCTCTTGACCTCAGCCCACAGTCTCCCAGAACATTCACAGTCCGCCCACTGACACCCCTATCAGAACTGAGAATTATTAAGAAATGCTATAGATGGAAGGAATGTAGTGTGGAAACCTACCAAAGAACAATTAGGCAACAACAAATTCAAATTCAACTCCCTAAACTTGGCAGTAGAAAATCGAAACAGTATATTTGACCTCTCATCTTCACTATCAAATCTAAAATTGTCAAACAGAAAACCGAAGAAGATAAACGACAATGACAAATGGTTTGATGAAGAATGCAAAAACCTAAGAAAGAAATGGAGAAACCTGTCCAACCAAAAACATAGAGACCCAGACAGTCTACGCCTTCACTATGGTGAATCACCAAAACAATACAGAAATACACTACTGAAAAAGGAACAGCACGTCAGAAATCAGCTCAATGTAATTGAAGAATCAATAGACTAATGACTTCTGGGAAAGGTAAATAACACTAAACATCACATCACAAACAGTTATCTATTCAAAATGGAGTTGTATGGGTAAACCACTTCTTCAATCTGTTTGCCTCTACAATAACAAACAAACAGCAAACACATATACATCAAATACAAATCTTAGAATCAACTGTTAACTTTTTATGGCGCAATCCCAATATCGGGATAAGTGTCATCAACAACCGCTGAATAGCATAGCGCTACATTCAATAAATATTACTACAAATATTTATATTCATGAAATCACAAGTGCAATATAGGAAAACACAGCTTAGCCTTTTGTTAATCCACCTGTGGTGTCCGATTTTGAAATTATGCTTTTCAAAATCCAAAATGATTGGATTCTCCAATTATCTTGAATGAACTACAGGACAAAATAAAAAAAACTCCAACCCAAAAAGGCCCGTGGTGTTGATGGTATCCGCAATGGAATTATAAAATATACAGACAACAAAATCCAACTGCCAATACTTAAACTCTTTAACGTCATCCTTAGCTCTGGCATCTTCCCCAATATTTGGAACCGAGGACTGATCACCCAATTCCACAAAAGTGGAGACAAATGTGAACCCAATAACTACCGTGGGATATGCATCAACAGCAACCTTGGAAAAATCCTCTGCATTATCATTAACAGCAGTCTTGTACATTTCCTCAGTGACAATGTACTAACCAAATGTCAAATTGGCTTTTTACCAAATTATTGTATGACAGACAACATATTCACCCTGCATACCCTAAATGACAAACAAACAAACCAAAACAAAGGCAAAGTTTTCTCATGCAATGTTGATTTCAAAAAAGCCTTCGACTCAATTTGGCATGAAGGTCTTCTATACAAATTGATGGAAAGTGTAAGGACTGATGCTGGAGTAGAGATGCAGGAACGGGGAGTAAAAATGTAATAAGGAACAGACATGGAACAAAACCGGAACAGCATCAGCACACGGGTAACACAACGACATACAACAATTAATCCTGAAGCAGGGAACAGCTTGAGAACAGACAGATATAGTGGAGGTAATGACACAGGTGATAGAGTCCAGGTGAGTCCAATAATTGCTAATGTGCATGACAGGGGAAGGCAGGTGTGTGTAATGATGGTGGCAGGAGTGCGTAATTCTGGGGAGCCTGGCACGTTCGAGCTCCAGGGAGGGGGAGCGGGTGTGACAGAAATTTGTGTTGGGGGAAAAACATATGACATTATAAAATCCATGTACACGAACAAGTTTGCAGTTACAATTAGCCAAAAACACATTTCTTTCCACAGGGCCGTGGGGTGAGACAGAGATGAAGATTAAGCCCCACCCTCTTCAACATATATAACGAATTGGTGAGGACACGAGAACAGTCTGCAGCACCCGGCCTCACCCTATTGGAATCTGAAGACAAATGTCTACTGTTTGCTGATGATCTGGTGCTGCTGTCACCAACCAAAGAGGGCCTACAGCAGCACCTAAATCTTCTGCACAGATTCTGCCAGACCTGGGCCCTGACAGTAAATCTCAGTAAGACCAAAATAATGGTGTTCTAAAAAATGTCCAGTCTCCAGGACCACAAATACAAATTCCATCTAGACACCGTTGCCCTAATGCACAAAAAAAACTATACATACCTTGGCCTAAACATCAATGTCACAGGTAATTTCCACAAAGCTGTGAACGATCTGAGAGACAAGGCAAGAAGGGCCTTCTATGCCATCAAAAGGAACATAAATTCAACATACCAATTAGGATTTGGCTAAAAATACTTGAATTGGTTATAAGACCCATTGCTCTTCATGGTTTTGAGGTCTGGGGTCCGCTCACCAACCAATAATTCACGAAATGGGACAAACACCAAATTGAGACTACATGCAGAATTCTGCAAAAATATCATCGGTGTACAACGTAAAACACCAAATAATGCATGCAAAGGAGAAATAGGCTGATACCGGCAAATTAGTAAAATCCAAAAAAGAGACGTTCATTTTTACAACCACCTAAAAGGAAGTGATTCCCAAACCTTCCTTAAAACAAAGCAATCACCTACAGAGAGATGAACCTGGAGAAGAGTCCCCTAAGCAAGCTGGTCCTGGGGCTCTGTTCACAAACACAAACAGACTCCACAGAGACCCAGGACAGAAACACAATTAGACCCAACCAAATCATGAGAAAATAATAATAATTTACTTGACACATTGGAAAAAATTTACAAAAAAACAGAGCAAACTAGAATGCTATTTGGCTCTAAACAGAGAGTACACAGTGGCAGAATACCTGACCCCTGTGACTGAAAAGGAGGACTGAGCACGTCCCCATTCTCATCGACGGGCTGTAGTGGAGCACGTTGAGTGCTTCAAGGGCCTTGGTGTCCAAATCACCAACAAACTAGAATGGTCCAAACAGACTAAGACAGTCGTGAAGCGGGCAGGACAAAGCCTATTCCGCCTCAGGAAACTAAAAAGATTTGGCATGGGTCCTGAGATCCTAAAACGGTTCTACAGCAGCACCACTGAGAACATCCTGACTGGTTGCATCACTGCCTGGTACGGTAATTGCTCGACCTCCGACTGCAAGGCACTACAAAGAGTAATGCATACGGCCCAGTACATCACTGGGGCTAAGCTGCCTGCCATCCAGGACTTCTACACCAGGCGGTGTCAGAAGAAGTCCCTAAGTCATAGAATGTTCTCTCTACTACCGCATGGCAAGCGGTAACGGAGTGCCAAGTCTAGGACAAAAAGGCTTCTCAACCATTTTTACCCTTCAAGCCATACGACTCATGAACAGGTAATCAAATGATTACCCGGACTATTTACATCTTGTGCCCCCCCCAACCCCTCTTTTACGCTTCTGCTACTCTCTGTTTATAATATATGCACAGTCACTTTAACTATACATTCATGTACTTATGTACATACTACCTTAATTAGCCAGACCAACCAGTGCTCCCGCACATTGGCTAACCGGGCTATCTGCATTGTGTCTAGCCACCCACCACCCACCACCCACCAATTCTTCTTTACGCTACTGCTACTCTCTGTTCATCATATATGCATAGTAACTTTAACCATATCTACATGTACATACTACTTCAATCAGCCTGATTAACCAGTGTCTGTATGTAGCCTCGCTACTTTTATAGCCTCGCTACTGTACATAGCCTCGCTACTGTTTTTCACTGTATTTTTACTGTTTATTTATTTACTTACTTATTGTTCACCTAATACCTTTTTTGCACTTTTGGTTAGAGCCTGTATGTAAGCATTTCACCTGTTGTATTCAGAGTACTTGACAAATAAACTTTGATTTGATTTGACCCAAACTTAAGGAAAGCTTTGACTATGTACAGACTCAGTCAGCATTGCCTTGCTATTGAGAAAGGCCGCTGTAAGCAGACATGGCTCTCAAGAGAAGACAGGCTAAATGCACACTCAAAATGAGGTGGAAACTGAGCTGCACTTCCTAACCTCCTGCCAATGTATGACCATAATAGAGACACATGTTTCCCTCAGATTACACAGATCCACAAAGAATTCGAAAACAAACCCAATTCTGATAAACTCCAATATCTACTGAGTGAAATACCACAGTGTGCCATCACAGCAGCAAGATGTGTGACCTGTTTCCACAAGAAAAGAGCAACCAGTGAAGAACAAACACCATTGTAAATACAATCCATGTTAATGTTTATTCATTTTCTCTTTTGTACTTTAACCATTTGCACATCGTTACAAAACAGTATATACACATAATATGACATTTGAAATGTATTTATTCTATTGGAACTTCAGTGAGTGTAATGTTTGTTGTTAATATTTATTGTTTATTTAACTTTAGTTTATTATCGACTTCACTTGCTTTGGCAATGTTAACATATGTTTCCCATGCCAATAAAGCCTCTTGAATTGAATTGAGAGAGAGGAAGGAGGAGAACGATTGAGAGAGATATAAAGTGAGTGAGGGGAACACTAGAGAGGGAGAGCAAGAGGAAGTGACCTAAGAGAAAGCTAGAGAGGGAGAATGTGAAAAGGAAAGCGGGCGAAAGAGAGTTCAGCCCTCTCAACACAAACATGTTGAAAGACTCTAATTTAATTAAACTGATAAGGGTCTCTGACCAAAACACAGACTGTATGACCCCATGCCCTGCTGTTTGGGTTCACTGAGCTACAGACACACCACCAGGACTCTGTTATGTAATGGTCTGAGCTGAGGTAAAAGTTACTGTACATCTCTGTTCAGTTTGCCTGGTTCCAAATCTGTTTGTGCTGTCTTGCCAACTCCTACTTTAGGCATAGGAGTTTGCGAGACAGATCTGGGACCAGGCTACAAACAGATCTGGGACCAGGCTACAAACAGTTCTGGGACCAGGCTACAAACAGATCTGAGACCAGCCTACAAACAGATCTGGGACAAATCAAATCAAATCAAATCAAATCACATTTATTTATATAGCCCTTCGTACATCAGCTGATATCTCAAAGTGCTGTACAGAAACCCAGCCTAAAACCCCAAACAGCAAACAATGCAGGTGTAAAAGCACGGACAAGGCTACAAACAAGGCTACAAACAGATCTGGGACCAAGCTACAAACAGATCTGAGACCAGGCTACAAACAGATCTGGGACCAAGCTACAAACAGATCTGGGACCAGGCTACAAACAGATCTGGGACCAAGCTACAAACAGATCTGAGAAAAACAGATCTGGGACCCAGGCTACAAACAGATCTACAAACAGATCTGGGACCAGGCTACAAACAGATCTGGGACCAAGCTACAAACAGATCTGGGACCAAGCTACAAACAGATCTGAGACCAGCCTACAAACAGATCTGGGACTAGGCTACAAACAGATCTGGGACCAAGCTACAAACAGATCTGGGACCAGGCTACAAACAGATCTGGGACCAAGCTACAAACAGATCTGGGACCAGGCTACAAACAGATCTGGGACCAAGCTTCAAACAGATCTGGGACCAAGCTACAAACAGATCTGAGACCAGCCTACAAACAGATCTGGGACCAGCCTACAAACAGATCTGGGACCAGGCTCCAATGCACCAAAACCAACAAAATGAACAAAGAAAAAAAATGGAAAGACAATGGAAAACAGAAATCTAAAGACTTCAATGACAACAAAAATCATAACAGCAAGGCCAACGGAATATGTTTCAGTGCATTTATTGCACTATTTACATGTGTGTATGTGTCCGTGTATATGCACGTGTGTGCATTTGAATGAGAGTGTGTATATATGCATGTGTACAAACACCTGCATGGCATCAGCCTAAGGCAAACAGCCATTAGCTGTAGCAATACTGCCCCTCAGTGTAATTCAAACTTACTTGTTATGTTTATTTTGACTTCAATTTTGATGTCATTCTAGCCCAGCAACTCCACTCCTACTTATCTCCATTTCCACATTTCAACCCTCACCTTTCCTCGGCCCCTCCCACCTTTCCTCGGCCCCTCCCACCTTTCCTCGGCCCCTCCCACCTGTCTCTGCTGGCCACCCTGTTTGGATTTCTATGCACCATATATCTTTCAACTATGCTGTCATGTTTAACATACAATTTCAATCTATCTAATCGAATGGAATCCACAGATTGCAAGTTGAAGATAGATATTTTTACTCAGAGTATTAATATATTAGTAATTGACTGACCCAGTCTCTCCAGATCTCCCAACAGTACTATTTCTAGGGTCAATTTTAGATCAATGTTATGCATTTTCAGCCATTCCTGAACGTGAACCTGAGACCAGAAACAGGCTATCTGAGGGCAATACCAAAACAAATGGTCTATTGATTCTGTATCCTCACAACAACAAAATCTTCTGAGCTACAATGATTGCATCTCCCAAATATTCAACATTTTGATGGTGGCAAGAATTCTGTACAATCATTTTTGCTGAAAAGCACAAAGTCTTGAATCTTGCGTTGTTTTATATATCAACTTATACACCCTGTACCATGGAATCGGTACATCAAAAATCTCTTCCTAACTTTTTTGCATTATGTATAGCACAGCTGTCAACATCCTGGTCCTCAAATGAAACTGGTATCCTTTCCTATTTATGCTATTTTTATTCCTCCGCCAGTTTTTATCTGTTATATTAGGCAAACAGACCAGTTCCTTACCTCTTCCCACTGCCACCTGCCTCCTCCAGTTTTTATCTGTTATATTAGGCAAACAGACCAGTTCCTTACCTCTTCCCACTGCCACCTGCCTCCTCCAGTTTTTATCTGTTATATTAGGCAAACAGACCAGTTCCTTACCTCTTCCCACTGCCACCTGCCTCCTCCAGTTTTTATCTGTTATATTAGGCAAACAGACCAGTTCCTTACCTCTTCCCACTGCCACCTGCCTCCTCCAGTTTTTATCTGTTATATTAGGCAAACAGACCAGTTCCTTACCTCTTCCCACTGCCACCTGCCTCCTCCAGTTTTTATCTGTTATATTAGGCAAACAGACCAGTTCCTTACCTCTTCCCACTGCCACCTGCCTCCTCCAGTTTTTATCTGTTATATTAGGCAAACAGACCAGTTCCTTACCTCTTCCCACTGCCACCTGCCTCCTCCAGTTTTTATCTGTTATATATTAGGCAAACAGACCAGTTCCTTACCTCTTCCCACTGCCACCTGCCTCCTCCAGTTTTTATCTGTTATATTAGGCAAACAGACCAGTTCCTTACCTCTTCCCACTGCCACCTGCCTCCTCCAGTTTTGGGGTAATGCTGTAATCATTTTTTTCAGGGGGATTGAGCAGACCTTCCAAAAACTATTCTGATAACTCCATGAAAGACATAACTCTACCATTCCAATTTAAAACATAATTTAAAAACAAAATATAATTTCCAAACATCTTTTCCATAAATACAGGTATTTTATCAACTAGCACATTTGAGTTCAGCCATAATATTTGTTATATTTAGTGTTCTATATTTTCAGGGGGATGAAATTGAAATTGTAACCAGCTCTGCAATGCTTGTTGGAGAAAGAGAGATACTTTGAAAAAAGTTTCATTTTCAATTATTAGAAAATGAGACATGGCAATCTGCACAAAGGCAAAATGGCCATGTTTAAAAAATGGATGAGCTTTTCTTAGTAATCTACTTGAGAACCATTTAGGGTTCAAGTAAAACTTTTGTATAAGTGAAGGTTTAGAGAGAGGTTTAGTGATTTTAGATTTCATAATTTCAACCCACCAAATTCATATTCATTATATAGATAGGCACGCTTTATCTTGTCTGGTTTAGTATCCCAGATAAAGTGAAATATTTTTTGCTCATATGATTTGAAAAACAAATCATCAGGAGTAGGCAGCACAATAAGTGAGTAAACTGAGATATTAGTTAATTTTCCATAAATAGACAGGTATTTACCTCTCCATGGTTGCAGGATCTTGTCCATTTTTCCAAGTTTTATTTTGAAATTTGGTGTGGAGAGCTCATTTAGATATTTAGTGATATGAATACCAAGTATGTCTACTTCACCGTGCTCCCATTTTATAGGTAAACTGCAGGGTAGTGTAAAAGTTGTATTTTTTAAAGATCCAATGTGTAATATTGTACACTTATCATAATTAGGTTTTAGTCCAGAGAGTCCATGAAAGTTATTTAGATCTTCAATGAGACATTGCAGGGATCTAGCTTGTTGACTTAATATAAAACTTGTGTCATCGGCATACATGGACACCTAGGTTTTTAAGCCTTGGATTACTAATCTAATGTTGTTTTTTAATTGTGAAAAGATTTTAATAGCTAGCATTTCGATGGACACAACAAATAGATATGGTGACAGTGGGCACCTTTGTTTAACTCCTCTTGACAATTCAAAACTATGAGAAGTAGTGACTATTTACTATTTTACACCTGGGGTACATTACTTTTACCCATGTTATAAGAAACAATCCAGGCATTTATAAATAAAATCAAGTCTTACTTCTTACTTATCAAAGGCCTTTAAAAATCCTCTATAAATACCAGGCCGGCTTCTTAGATGTTTCATGCTGTTCTATTATTTCTAGTAGTTGTCGTATATTTTGTCCAATGTATCGTCCTTGTAAAAAAGCATGGTAAAACCTTTTTAATTCTGGATGCTATGCATTTCGCTAGTACTTTTACATCACAACATTGAAGTGTAAAATGGCTCCAGTTTTTTAGAAAGACTGAATCTTTATATTTGCCATCAAGGTCTTGTTTTAATAATAGTGAAATCAGACATTCCTGTGGAGTACCTGACAGACTACCATTTCTATCGGAGTAGTAAAAACAAGCTAACAATGAAGGTTTGAGTATTTCAAAAAAATGCTTAATAGACCTCCACCGGAATGCAATCAAGCCCTGGGGTTTTTCCAGACTGAAAAGATTTAATAGCCTCAAAAAGTCGTTCCTCTTTAATTTGGTCTTGACACTGTTCTTTCAGTACATTTGTTGATTATTTTTTATTTTTTTGGAAAGAATTCCTGAGGATGAGACGGGAAAGAGAAAATCTGCTTAAAATATTTAGTTTCCTCTTTTAAATGATCATTCGGAGAATCATAGATGATTCTCTTTAGTAACGAGTTTCTATAAATTATTTTAGATGGCATTCCTGTGTTGGAGATTCAGGAAGAATTCGGTGCATTTTTCTCCATATTCCAACCAGTTTGCTTTATCTTTGTAATAGATTACATTAGATCGTTCTTGAATAAGTCCCTCCAGTTCTTTTTGTTTTTCCTCTCATCCATTTTGTATCTCTGTGGTATCGTTTTTATTGCTATCTATCTGTACTACTAGTTAATGTATTTTCCTTGTTAGTCGTGTCTCTTTAGATATGTCATGATGTTGCCCTGTTGGGGGAGGTTTATGACCACCCATAAATACCTCTCCCTCTTTTTCTCTCCCTCTACAGAATGGACTCTTGGAAAGCCCTTTGTTAACATAGAGAGAGTATTGTAACATCAAAAGGTTGGTGAAAATAACAATCTTTATTGAAAGTGTCCATTGGTACTTAAAGAATATGATGCCAGATCAGATCATTATTACTAATGATAGCACAACATAAACTGTATCTTGCAAAGTCTATGTTACGGTTTTCTTCCGTTGAAGGAGAGTCGGACCAAAATGCAGCGTGGTTAGTTCGATACATCTTTAATGACGAAAAAACACGAACAATACAAAAACAACAAACGGAATGTGAAAACCTATACAGCCTATCTGGTGACAACTAACACAGAGATAGGAACAATCACCCACAAAACACTCAAAGAATATGGCTGCCTAAATATGGTTCCCAATCAGAGACAACGATAATCACCTGCCTCTGATTAAGAACCGCCTCAGGCAACCATACCCTTTCCTAGACAACCCTACTCAGCCACAATCCCAATACCTACTAAATCCCCAATACAAAAACACACAACAAAATAAACCCATGTCACACCCTGGCCTGACCAAATAAATAAAGAAAACACAAAATACTAAGACCAAGGCGTGACAGTCTACACATTCACATGGAATTGTTTTGCAATTTAAATGTTGAAATATGAAACTATTTATGAAAAGATTAAATATAATTGTTGTTCTTAAAATGAGAGAATTGTTTTCATAAGTAAAATAGGCTCAATCAATGGCAACACCCATGTGAATAGGCATTGGTTGGAAATGATGAACCAACATCTTTTCTAAATTTCCCTCCAAAGAGCCTCCATAACCCAATTCACGGTGGACTATGCCAACCTCAGCGTGAGCTCTGGTTGCGAATGGTTGAACGACTACAACCTAACAAAATTAATGACTTGAGGACTGATGTCCGTACGTTTAAAAGGGTGAATTTCAACATGGAAGCGACGAACGACAAGCTAGAAGTGTGAATTTCGACTATACCAGCCAGAATATAGCATGAGTTGAGTATGGCAACTTAGTATGAACTTTGAACTCTTATTCACTAAAGAAGTGATACATCCTAGACATCGAGTTATCAGCAGCAGCAGTAAATGTGCTTGGCCTAGGAAAGGACAATGAATCTCTTCAGAACGACAGGGTACAACAACGTATTCGTTCTATCACATGACAACGGTACTAAAACGTATCCGTTCTACCACAAGACAACAGACTACAACGTATCCTCCCAGAAATATTATTCAATGGACAAGGGAGATCTCTGCTGGGCAACCCATCCTTCCATCTTCGACCAATCTATCGAAGCGCAGCTCAGAGTAAATATTTTCCTTGCATTTTCCTTTTCCGAATGGGCGGTTATTTAGAATGCATAAGATTCTGTATTTACGAAAGCATTTCTTCAGGTCCGATAGAGACCCAACCCTTTTGTTCCTCACTCTTCCCGCGCTTTCATTCAAACCCAACCCCCTTTCTTATTGTAACCAAACGTCATGTGGGATTCGTCTGCTGGGTACGTTTTCATTTATGTCATAGTTAGTAATCAATGTATGATCCATCCTGTGTATATGAAATTCTGCGTGATTATTTGGGTATTTAGTGAATAAATAATTAAACCACATTTTGTATTGCTGATTTGACTTGTTAGCCATGGTTCGTGAATATAACCAATAATTTTACAACATTCAGATGGGACTGAATAATGGGACGATTAATAATTGACTGCTATTGATATAAAAGATGACCAGGTCTTCACAGCTCTACAAACATTATTCCGTGGTGCCCCGACTTCCTAGTTAATTACATTTACATGATTAGTTTATCAGGTAATATTAATTACAGAGAATTGATTTGATAAAATAGCATGTCATATTTCACTTAATCCATAGTAAAGACTTTTTTAATTGATTAATATTGAATTGAATGACCTCTGAAGGCACTTGTAAAGTTATCCCAAACAATAAGGGGATTTGTTGAACCTATATTGTACTGGAAAAATGTAGTTATAAATTATTATGTATTAGTTAAAAATAAATTGTCCTCCAGTAAACCTTGATTACATTTCCAATATCCCTGTCCACGTGGAAATCTCTTTAAGAGTTATGTGAAGGTCAATTAGATGATGATCCGATCGCATTCTGTCTCCTAGCCTATGAATACTTTTTAAACCTTTGACGCGAGAGAGAAAGCGACAAGAAAGTAGTCAAGACGACTAACTTGATGAAGTCTCCTCCATGTACAGTGGGGAGAACAAGTATTTGATACACTGTCAATTTAGCATGTTTTCCAACTTACAAAGCATGTAGAGGTCTGTAATTTTTATCATAGGTACACTTCAACTGTGAGAGACGAAATCTAAAACAACAATCCAGAAAATCAGATTGTATGATTTTTAAGTAATTAATTTGCATTTTATTGCATGACATAAGTATTTGATCACCTACCAACCAGCAAGAGTTCCGGCTCTCACAGACTTGTTAGATTTTCTTTAAGAAGCCCTCCTGTTCTCCACTCATTACCTGTATTAACTGCACCTGTCTGAACTTGTTACCTGTATAAAAGACACCTGTCCACACACTCAATCAAACAGACTCCAACCTCTCCACAATGGCCAAGACCAGAGACCTGTGTAAGGACATCAGGGATAAAATTGTAGACCTGCAAAAGGCTGGGATGGGCTACTGGACAATAGGCAAGCAGCTTGGTGAGAAGGCAACAACTGTTGGCACAATTATTAGAAAATGAAAGAAGTTCAAGATGACGGTCAAAATGACGGTCAATCACCCTCGGTCTGGGGCTCCATGCAATATCTCACTTCGTGGGGTATCAATGATCTTGAGGAAGGTGAGGGATCAGCCCAGGACTACACAGCAGGACCTGGTCAATGACCTGAAGAGAGCTGGGACCACAGTCTCAAAGAAAACCATTCGTAACACACTACGCCGTCATGGATTAAAATCCTGCAGTGCACGCAAGGTCCCCCTGCTCAAGCCAGCGCATGTCCAAGCCCATCTGAAGTTTGCCAATGACCATCTGGATGATCCAGAGGAGGAATAGGAGAAGGTCATGTGGTCTGAAGAGACAAAAATAAAGCTTTTTGGTCTAAACTCCACTCGCCGTGTTTGGAGGAAGAAGAAGGATGAGTACAACCCCAAGAACACCATCCCAACCGTGAAGCATGGAGGTGGAAACATCATTCTTTGGGGATGCTTTTTTGCAAAGGGGAAAGGACGACTGCACCTTATTGAGGGGAGGATGGATGGGGCCATGTATCGTGAGATCTTGGCCAACAACCTCCTTCCTTCAGTAAGAGCATTGAAGATGGGTCGTGGCTGGGTCTTCCAGCATGGCAACGACCCGAAACACACAGCCAGGGCAACTAAGGAGTGGCTCCGTAAGAAGCATCTCCAGATCCTGGAGTGGCCTAGCCAGTCTCCAGACCTGAACCCAATAGAACATCTTTGGAGGGAGCTGAAATTCAGTATTGCCCAGCGACAGCTCCGAAAACTGAAGGATCTGGAGAAGGTGTGTATGGAGGAGTGGGCCAAAATCCCTGCTGCAGTGTGTGCAAAACTGGTCAGGAAATACAGGATGCGTATGATCTCTGTAGTTGAAAACAAATGTTTCTGTACCAAATATTAAGTTATTAGATTCCATCTCTCACAGTTGAAGTGTACCTATGATAAAAATTACAGACCTCTACATGCTTTGTAAGTAGGAAAACCTGCAAAATCGGCAGTGTCTCAAATACTTGTTCTCCCCACTGTATATCTCACTAGGTCAGGGTTTTATAATCTCCGAATATCCACTATCTCTAACGTAACCATAATATTTGTGATTTCCTTAGGGGCATGGTGATGACAGTTTGTAGAGGATTTTCCTTTTTGGTCCATTATTAAACCTCTCTAGGCTAGCCGTCCCACCTGACCAACATCCAGTGAAAGTGCAGGGTGCCAAATACAAAATACAGAATTGTAAATATTTAACATTCTTGAAATATACATGCAATATGTAAAAATAAAGCTTAACTCCTTGTTAATCCAGCCGCGGTGTCAGATTTCAAAAAGGCTTTACGGCGAAATCGGACCATGCGATTATCTGAGGACGGCACCCCACTTTACAAATGCACAACAATCATTTTCAACCAGGCAGCTGGCGACACAAAAGTCAGAAATAACAACATAATTCATGCCTTACCTAAGAAGTTCCTCTTCTGTTGACACTCCAAAAGGTCTCAGTTACATTACAAATAGTAATTTTCTTCAATAAATGTGTTTTTTTATATCCATAAAAACTCAGTTTAGCTGGCGAGCTTCAGTCAATAATCCACTCGGTTTCCATCGATCAAAATGCATACAAAATGAATCCCAAACGTTACCAATAAACTTATCCAAACAAGTCAATCAACATTTATAATCAATCCTTAGGTACCCTAATACGCAAATAAACAATAAAATTGAAGACGGAGAATTGTTATTTTCTTTTTTCCCAGAGAAAACAAAAGGAACGTGTTATCTCTGCCATGCGCATGGAAACACTACAGCCAAAATGGGAGCCCTTAGAAAAACGACTTCTTCTCCCTAATTTTTCCAAAAACCAGTCTGAAACTCTGAAGACCGTTGACATCTAGTGGAAACCCTAGGAACTGCAATCAGGGAGTACTTCACCCTGTAATAAAAATGCCAGCCACAGAATTCTTTTTTTTGGGGGGGTGGTTTGTCCTTGGGTTTTCACCTGCCATTTCAGTTCTGTTATACTCACAGATATTATTTTAACAGTTGTAGAAACTTTTGTGGAAATATTACTTTCCTTGCGAATCATTCCTGACTATTTGCACATTCACACTTTTTGTTGATTAATATCATCACACCTTTTGAGTTTCTTTGTCCCTGACAGAAAATTACTTCCCCACCCTATTCCATTTTCCACGCAACTTCATCTAAGGATGTAGAGTGAGTTTCCTGTAAACAGTATATGTTATATTCCTTTTCTTTTAGCCCCCTAAAGACTGGTCTTCATTTTTTATAATCTGCTAAACCGTTACAATTATAACTGGCTATACTTATTTCACCCCTTACCATAACTAGATACTATTCTCAGTCTAAATTGACCATACATTTTGCTTGTAAAGTTACTGCCATAAGAGGTATTATGACGGTCAGAATTAGAGATTTCAAATGTGATTCCTTTGCTTTCCTTTTGAATAGACATTTTTCTGAAGTTAAGTACGTCTGGAGTGGTTTCACACTGCGATAGAGACAACAGAGACAGCACAAAGAGCCTTTGATTATCATTGATTGTGTGTCTGTATTGCAAAGTCACCCGTCGTTAAACTCTGCTATTTGCATGCCCACAATAAGCTTAACTCCAATATGGTCTCCATTCAATGCTTAGGAATTCAGAGGACTCTCCAATCTACACACAATGAACTCACAAAAATACAAGGAATCATGTTTGCAATCTCTCCCTCATCTTATTTTGTTCCGCTTAAGATGTTTACATAGTCCGTCCTAGCGCCGGATCTGACAGTCCGTCCTCGTACTTGCCTTACTGACCGTCACCAGAAACCGACCAAAACGTGGCCCGTCCAGCAAGCCAGGGAATTTTTGTTGTTTTGTTTTTCCCACTCATCCAATGCCTCATTTGCATATGGCAAGAAGAAGAAGAAGAGAAAGACAGAGGAAAGGAGATGAAAGTAACAAGTGTGCGTTCTCTAATTCTCTCCTTCTTTCTTTCTCTCTCTCGGAGGACCTGAGCCCTAGGACCGTGCCCCAGGACTACCTGACATGATGACTCCTTGCTGTCCCCAGTCCACCTGGCCATGCTGCTGCTCCAGTTTCAACTGTTCTGCCTTGTTATTATTCGACCATGCTGGTCATTTATGAACATTTGAACATCTTGGCCATGTTCTGTTATAATCTCCACCCGGCACAGCCAGAAGAGGACTGGCCACCCCACATAGCCTGGTTCCTCTCTAGGTTTCTTCCTAGGTTTTGGCCTTTCTAGGGAGTTTTTCCTAGCCACCGTGCTTCTACACCTGCATTGCTTGCTGTTTGGGGTTTTAGGCTGGGTTTCTGTACAGCACTTTGAGATATCAGCTGATGTACGAAGGGCTATATAAATACATTTGATTTGATTTGATTTAACAAAGATGGAGAGGCTAGCTGGGGCAGCGTTAAGCCGAGCAACTAGATAAATGAAGAATGAATTTGGGGCCAAGCGAGTGGCTGCATCAGTTTCTCTTCCCTTCCCCTCGCCATGCAGTGCTCTCCTCTCCGCCAGAAAACTCATTTGGAATTTATATATTTACACCACGGGGGACGTTGTCAATTTACATTTCCTCTATTTGGATAATAAGCAGGCAGCCATTTCTGTGGCTCGCTCACCCACTGCCGCGGACCAGCATACCTCTCTCTCTTTCCACCACTGGGTTGTGTCTAGACCTAGAGGACAGTTTTGGGAAGCTTGCAATGGCACACTCACCCGCACACGCACACACATACAAACATGCCACAATGTGCTATACACAAACCCAAACAGCAAGCAATGCAGATGTAGAAGCACGGAGGATGGGAAAAACTCCCTAGAACCTAGGAAGAAACCTACAGGCTCTGAGGAGTGGCCAGTCCTCTTCTGGCTGTGCCGGGTGAAGATTATAACAGTACACGGGCAAGATGTTCAGAAGTTCATAGATAACCAGCAGGGTCAAATTATAATAATTATGGTGGTTGTAGAGGGTACAACAGGTCAGCATCTCAAGAGTAAATGTCAGTTGGATTTTCATAGCCGAGCATTCAGAGTTCGAGACAGCGGGTGCGGTAGAGAGAGAGACCAGGTCTGGGACAAGGTAGCACGTCCGGTGAATAGGTCTGGGTTCCATAGCCACATGCAGAACTGTTGAAACTGGAGCAGCAGCACGACCAGGTGGACTGGGGACAGCAAGAAGTCATCAGGCCAGGTAGTCCTGAGGTATGGTCCTCGGGCTCAGGTTCTCCAGGAGGGTTGGGAGAGGGGGAGAGAGAGAAATAGAGGGAGCATACTTAAATTCACAGGATACCGGATAAGACAGGAGAGTTACACCAGATATAACAGATTGACCCTAGCTCCCGACACAAACAAGAGCAACAAAGATGCTGGAGGCTGACACAGGAGGGGTTGGGAGACACTGTGGCCCCATCCGACAATACCCCCAGACAGGGCCAACCAGGCAGGATATAACCCCACCCACTTTAATAAAGCTCAGCCACCACAACAGTAGAGGGATATCCGCAGACCACGAGCGTACTACCCTGAGACAAGGATGAGTATAGTCCACGAAGATCTCCTCCATCGCATGAGCCCGAGATCACGTCAGTGACTCAACCCACTTAAGTGATGCACCCCTCCTAGGGAGGGCATGGAAGAGCACTAGTAAGCCAGTGACTCAGCCCCTTAATAGGGTCAGAGGCAGAGAATCCCAGTGGAGTACACTCATTTAATAAGTACACTCATAACACACCTAAAACCAAATCAGATAGACGGGTGAGTTGTTCAGCAACAAAACCAATGAGTGAACAACCCTTGGGGCTAAACAGTCCGGGTTGGCTTTGAATCAAAGGAATGTTGACAACATGTAACTATGTTTCCTGTCCAAATGTACAGTGAGTATACAAAACATTAAGAACACCTGCTCTTTCATGACATAGACTGACCAGGTGAATCCAGGTGAATTCTATGATCCCTTATTGATGTCACTTGTTAAATTCACTTCAATTAGTGTAGATGAAGGGGAGGTGACTGGTTGAAGAATGATTTTTAGTCTTGAGACAACTGAGACATGGATTGTGTTTACGTGTCATTCAAAGGGTGAATGGGCAAGACAAACAATGTAAGTGCCTTTGAACGGGATATCGTAGTAGGTACCAGGCACACCGGTTTGTGACAAGAACTGCAACGCTGCTAGGTTTCTCACTTAAATCAAGAATGTGTCACCACCCAAAGACATCCAGCCAACTTGACACAACTGTGGGAGTCAACATGGGCCGGCATCTCTGTGGAATGCTTTCGACACCTTTTAGAGTCCAAATTGAGAATCTGGGGGATAAGGGGGAGGGGTGGGGGGTGTAACTCAATATTAGGAAGGTGTTCTTTATGTTTGGTAAACTCAGTGTATATTGAAAACATAAGTACATTTGTACAATAAGCACTTGATACCTCTTAAATAAATCCTTACTGTTGTTGGTTAGCTAGCTGGCAAATTTGAGACCTATTAGCATAAACATTCAAAACACCTCAAAACAAGACATGGTATCAATAACAATATAATACGAGCTGCAACGAGCCACCAACGATTTCCCACATGGCAGCTTCTTGTCATTGTTGCTAACTATCTCCTGAGTGGCGCAGCGGTCTAAGGCACTGCATCTCAGTGCTTGTGGTGTCACTACGGTCCCTGGTTTGATTCCAGGCTGTATCACAACAGGACGTGATTGGGAGTCCCATAGGGCGCCGCACAATTGGCCCAGCGTCACCCGGCTTAGGGTTTGGCCGGGGTAGGCCGTCATTGTAAATAACTGACTTGCCTAGTTTAAATAAAAAATAAAATATCTGACTGACCAGAATCATGACAACACCCGGCATTCTGCCTCTGCGACACTCACGCATTGTTTTTGCGACGTTATCAGGCAGCCTGTCTATATACACACCAGATTCATGTCCAACATTACAAACAAACTCTGCATGAACACGCCTCCACACTCCACACTCCTGACATGGACACAAGAATTCCTCCCACTACTGTACGTCCAAATTACAATGACAAAAGCAGCTTGAAGCATGCCATTGGCTATATATGGATATACACAGGATGATTTGGCAAGATCCTAAACCCAAATTAGACTAGTAATTTGAGTTTCAGGACTTCTAACCAGTGGTGTAAAGTACTTAAGTAAAAATACTTCAAAGTACTACTTTTCGGTATGAGTACTTTACTTTACGATTTATATTATTTCTACATTCCAAAAGACATGTATATACTTTTTAGTCCATACTTTTTCACTGAAACCCAAAGTACTCGTTGCATTTTGAATGCTTAGCAGGACTCGAAAATTATCAAATTCACACACTTATCAAGAGAACATCCCTGGTCATCATCCCTACTGCCTCTGATCTGATGGACTCATTAACACATGTTATGTTTGTAAATTATATCTGAGTGTTGGAGTGTGCACCTGGCTATCCCTAAATTTAAAAAACAAGAAAAGGATGCGGTCTGGATTGCTTACTATAAGGAATTTGTAATGATTTACAATTTTACTTTTGATACTTAAGAATATTTCAGAAAATACATTTAATTTTGATACTGAAGTATATTTCAAATACTTTTAGAGTTTTACTCAAGTAGTATGTTACTTGGTGACTTTCTCTTTTTCTTTTCATTTTCTATTAAGGTATCTTTACTTTAACTCAAATATGAGAATGAGGTACTGTTTCCACCACTGCTTCTAACCCAGTATTTGCTCACACTGTAAGACTTTTCTATACTTTCAACAGTAAAACACTGAAGGATGCACAGTATAATACCATACATTTGTTTTACAGCATTCATGATGTAGATTGCACTGCATTATGGGTAAAATGCTGAAAAATACTGTTAGTAACTGTAATCCGGAAGCCTCCTGTAAAAATTACTCTAACATACTGTATTTCTTTACAGTAATAGCTTATGCCTAGTGTAGATTAAAATGAGCAGTTTCAGGCTCAACCTCATGCTGTTGGTTGAGACACATGAAGCTAAATATCTAGCTGTGTGACCTAGAAAAACATCACCCAAAGAATACTGTGATTATAGGCTGTGTCGCAGCCTCTGAGTGCCATAGAGAATACACGGAGTGCAGATTCGTGACCGTTATGTTTCCGCCATAACTACAGAGAAACTGTCTTGTTTCTAGCAGTTCAAAAGATGACCCATATTTTTGGGGATTGACAGGCTGCATTTTACACATTAACCAAGTTATGGGCCATACTCATGAGCCGCTAAAGCTGATGCGAATGACCAGTGCATCATGTTGTATTGAGTTGCCTGCCGACTGAGGTGCAGTGCAACTGGTCAGCTGTAGTCTTACATTGTGTCGGCGGCGGAAACTAGCAACGTGGCAAATTGTTTTCCCTCCCAGGATGATACAGAATTTCAAGTAGAATAGCAGCCTACACAAGAAATAACTAATATTACTAGCCATCTAGACTATTTTCAGAATCACATTCCTGTAAAGCTGTCACTCCCTGACATTAGATATCTCTGTTTTCTATATATTTTGGTTAGGTCAGGGTGTGACTAGGGTGGGTACTCTAGGTTTTTGTATGTCTATGTTGGCCTGATATGGTACCCAATCAGAGACAGCTGTTTATCGTTGTCTCTGATTGGGGATCATATTTAGGCAGCCCTTTTTCCCACTTTCTGGTGTGGGATCTTATCTACAGTTAAGTGCATGTGTGCACACCAGTAGCTTCACGGTTTCTTTGGTTGTTTGTTGTTTTGTTCAGTGAGTTTCAGTTCATAAACAGTATGTGGAACTCTACTCACGCTGTGCGTTGGTCTCATCATTACGACGATCGAGACAAAAGCTTAGAGATGATCTAATGTTAAATACTGTTGATGTATTATGGCTACAGGTTCATCTGCCTCACCCAAAGTCCATTCTTGTGGGAAGCTGCTATAGACCACCAAGTGCTAACAGTCAGTGTCTAGATAATATGTGTGAAATGCTTGATCATCTTTGTGATATCAACAGATATTTTCTGGGTGATTTATATATTTACTGGCTATCATCAAGCTGCCCACTCAGGAAAAATGTCAAACTGTAACAAGTGACTGCAACCTGGATCAGGTTGGCAGTCAACCTACCAGGGTATTTACAAACATCACAGGAATTAAATCATCAACATGTATTGATCACATCGTTACTAATGCTGCAGATATTTGCTTCAAAGCAGTATCAAAATCCATAGGATGTAGTGATCACAATATTATAGCCATATCTAGGAAAACCAAAGTTCCAAAGGCTGGGCCTAATATAGTGTATAAGAGGTCATACAAGACGTTTTGCAGTGATTCATATGTTGATAATGTAAATAATATTTGCAGGTCTGTGGTGTGTAATGAGGAGCAACCAGACACTGAACTTGACACATTTATGAAACTACTTATTCCAGTTACTAATAAGCACGCACCCATTAAGAAAATGACTGTAAAAACAGTTAAATCCCCTTGGATTAATGAGGAATTAAAAAAATTGTATGGTTAAGAGGGATGAGGCAATAGGTATGGCAATTAGGTCTGGCAGCCCAACCGATTGGCAAACGTACTACAAATGAAGAAATCATGTAACTAAACAAAATAAAAATGAAAAGAAACTACACTATGAAACAACGATAAATTATATAAAGAATGTAATAGTAAAAAGCTTTGGGACACCTTAGAATAAATTTAGGGGAAAAAAGGCAACTTGGCTCATTGAATCAGATGGCTCATCCATCACAAAGCCCACTGATATTGCAAACTACTTTAATGACTTTTTCATTGACAAGATAAGCAAACTTAAGGATGACATGCCAGCAACCAATGCTGACACTACACATCCAAGTACATCGGACCAAATAATGAAAGACAAGAATTGTACTTTTGAATTCCGTAAAGTCAGTGAGGAAGAGATGAACAAATTATTGTTGTCTATCAACAATGACAAGCTACTGGGGTCTGACAATCTGGATGGAAAATTACTCAGGATAATAGCAGATGATATTGCCACTCCTATTTGCCACATCTTCAATTTAAGCCTACAAGATAGCGTGTGCCCTCTGGCCTGGAGGGAAACTAAAGTCATTCCACTACACAAAAATAGTAGAGCCCCCTTTACCGGCTCTAATAGCCCACCAATCAGCCTGTTACCAACCCTTAGTAAACTTCTGGAAAAAATTATGTTTGACCAGATGCTTTCCTATTTCACAATGAACAAATTGACAACAGAATTTTAACATACTTATAGGGAAGGACACTCAACAACCACAGCACTAACAGAAATGACTAGTGGTGTGGGGGCTGTGCTTTGGCAAAGTGGGTGGGGTTATATCCTTCCTGTTTGGCCCTGTCCGGGGGTGTCCTCGGATGGGGCCACAGTGTCTCCTGTCCCCTCCTGTCTCAGCCTCCAGTATTTATGCTGCAGTAGTTTGTGTTGGGGGGGCTAGGGTCAGTTTGTTATATCTGGAGTACTTCTCCTGTCCTATTCGGTGTCCTGTGTGAATCTAAGTGTGCGTTCTCTAATTCTCTCCTTCTTTCTTTCTCTCTCTCAGAGGACCTGAGCCCTAGGACCATGCCCCAGGACTACCTGACATGATGACTCCTTGCTGTCCCCAGTCCACCTGGCCATGCTGCTGCTCCAGTTTCAACTGACCTGAGCCCTAGGACCATGCCCCAGGACTACCTGACATGATGACTCCTTGCTGTCCCCAGTCCACCTGGCCATGCTGCTGCTCCAGTTTCAACTGTTCTGCCTTACTATTATTCGACCATGCTAGTCATTTATGAACATTTGAACATCTTGGCCATGTTCTGTTATAATCTCCACCCGGCACAGCCAGAAGAGGTCGGACCACCCCACATATGCTCTCTCTAATTCTCTCTTTCTTTCTCTCTCTCGGAGGAGCTGAGCCCTAGGACCGTGCCCCAGGACACCCTGACATGATGACTCCTTGCTGTCCCCGGTCCACTTGACTGTGCTGCTGCTCCAGTTTCAACTGTTCTGCCTTGTTATTTTTCGACCATGCTGGTCATTTATGAACATTTGAACATCTTGGCCATGTTCTGTTATAATCTCCACCCGGCACAGCCAGAAGAGGACTGGCCACCCCACATAGCCTGGTTCCTCTCTAGGTTTCTTCCTAGGTTTTGGCCTTTCTAGGGAGTTTTTCCTAGCCACCGTGCTTCTACACCTGCATTGCTTGCTGTTTGGGGTTTTAGGCTGGGTTTCTGTACAGCACTTTGAGATATCAGCTGATGTACGAAGGGCTATATAAATACATTTGATTTGATTTTATTTGATGATTCGCTGAGATAAATTGATGATAAAATGATTGTGGGCTGTCTTGTTAGGCTGCAGTGCAGCTTTTGACATTATCGATCATAGTCTTCTGCTAGAAAAAATGTATGTGTTATGGCTTTACACCCCCTGCTATAATATGTGTAAAGAGTTACTTGTCTAACAGAACACAGAGGGTGTTCTTTAATGGAAGCCTCTCAAATATAATCCATTTAAAATAAGGAATTCCCCAGGGTAGCTGTTTAGGCCCCTTGCTTTTTTCCATTTTTACAAACGACATGCCACTGACTTTGAGTAAAGCCAGAGTGTCTATGTTTGCGGATGATTCAACACTATACACGTCAGCTACTACAGCAACTGAAATGACTGCAACACTCAACAAAGAGCTGCAGTTAGCTTTAGAGTGGGTGGCAAGGAATAAGTTAGCCCTAAATATTTCTAAAACTAAAAGCATTGTATTTTTAAACAATTTTAAAACCATTTTTAAACCATTTTATTTGGAACAAAACACTCACTAAACCCTAAAACTCAACTTAATCTGGTAATAAATAATGTGGAAATTGAGCAAGTTGAGATGAATAAACTGCTTAGATTGTTAACTGTCATGGTCAAACCATATTGATGTATTAGTGTCATGTATTGTCATATTGTCTTGTTCCTGTTCTTTCTCTTCACTCCGTCTCCCTCTGCTGGTCGTATTAGGTTACCTTCTCTTCCTCTCCTTCCCCCAGCTGTTCCTCATTCTCTAACTACCTCGTTCACCCTTTTCCCACCTGTTCCCTTTTTTCCCTCTGATTAGGTCTCTATTTCTCTCTCTGTTCCTGCTTCTGTCTTTGTCAGATTCTCGTTTGAGTTTCTCATGCCAGAACCAAACTATCGTCTTGTTTGCTTCACCCTTGTCCCGTCCTGTCGGAATCTACCTGTTCATCTGATGCTACGTGTGATCAGGTACCTCTGTCCTCTACGACCCGTGCCTACCCAGAGAGACCAGCAGTCTGTCGCCGCTCACCCAGCTATTCTCCTCTGCTGCTAAGAAAGGGACTCTAACCCAGCTATTCTCCTCTGCTGCTAAGAAGGGGACTCTTCTGTAATTATCAGAAGGACTTTATGATTAATTTGTCGCCCTCTCTGCGGGTTGTCTATTTTGCCATTATATACATCTGAAGAGGATCTATGTCTTCCCCGTGTTTTGACATTAAAGGACTCTGTATTTGTTAAACCGCTTTTGGGTCCTCACTCACGTGCATAACAGAAGAATCTGACCAAGAATGGACCCAGCGACTTCGGATCCTCTCCACTCAGCCGTCGAGATCCAGGGAGCGATGCTAGGCAGACACGAGCAGGAATTGTCTGCTGCTCGACATGCCGTTGAGACTCTGGCCGCCCAAGTCTCCGACCTCACAAGACAGATTCACCATCTCCGCCTCGATCCACCGGCCACTTCCAGGGCTTCCGAATCTCCGGAGCCCAGAGTCAATAACCCGCCGTGTTACTCTGGGGAGCCCACTGAATGCCGCTCGTTCCTCACCCAGTGTGATATTGTGTTTTCTCTCCAGCCCAACACTTACTCCAGGAGCACAGCTCGTATCGCCTACGTCATATCTCTCCTTACTGGACGGGCTCTTGAGTGGGGCACGGCAATCTGGGAGGCGAGGGCTGAGTGTACTAACCAGTATCAGGACTTTAAGGAGGAGATGATACGGGTTTTTGATTGTTCTGTTTTTGGGGAGGAAGCTTCCAGGGTCCTGTCTTCCCTATGTCAAGGTAATCGATCCATAACAGATTACTCTATTGAGTTTCGCACTCTTGCCGCCTCCAGTGACTGGAACGAGCCGGCTTTGCTCGCTCGTTTTCTGGAGGGTCTCCGCGCAGAGGTAAAGGATGAGATTCTCTCCCGGGAGGTTCCTTCCAGCGTGGATTCCTTGATTGAACTCGCTATTCGCATAGAGCGGCGGGTAGATCTTCGTCGCCGAGCTCGTGGAGAGGAGCTTGCGTTCTCCATTGCCCCTCTCCCCGCATCACTACCATCTTCCTCCGCCGGCTCGGGTGCTGAGCCTATGCAGCTGGGGGTATCCGCATCTCGACTAAGGAGAGGGAACGGAGAATCACTAACCGCTTCTGTCTCTATTGCGGTTCCGCTGGTCATTTTGTCACTTCATGTCCAGTAAAAGCCAGAGCTCATCAGTAAGCGGAGGGCTACTGGTGAGCGCTACTACTTTGGTCTCTCCTTCAAGATCCTGCACTACCTTGTCGGTCCATCTACGCTGGACCGGTTCGTCAGCTTCCTGCAGTGCCTTGATAGACTCTGGGGGCGGAGGGCTGTTTTATGGACGAGACCTGGGCTCGGGAACATGACATTCCTCTCAGACAGTTAAGGGAGCCCACGGCCTTGTTCGCTTTGGATGGTAGTTCTCTCCCCAGGATTCAGCGTGAAACGCTACCTTTAACCCTCACTGTCTCTGGTAATCATAGCGAAACCATTTCTTTTTACATTGTTCGTTCACCTTTTACACCTGTTGTTTTGGGCCATCCCTGGCTAGTTTGTCATAATCCTTCTATTAATTGGTCTAGTAATTCTATCCTCTCCTGGAACGTCTCTTGTCATGTGAAATGTTTAATGTCTGCTATCCATTTACATTTACATTTAAGTCATTTAGCAGACGCTCTTATCCAGAGCGACTTACAAATTGGTGCATACACCTTATGACATCCAGTGGAACAGCCACTTGCATCTAAATCTTTTGGGGGGTGAGAAGGATTACTTACCCTTACTTACCCTATCCTAGGTATTCCATGAAGAGGTGGGGTTTCAGGTGTCTCCGGAAGGTGGTGATTGACTCCGCTGTCCTGGCGTCGTGAGGGAGTTTGTTCCACCATTGGGGGCCAGAGCAGCGAACAGTTTTGACTGGGCTGAGCGGGAACTGTACTTCCTCAGTGGTAGGGAGGCGAGCAGGCCAGAGGTGGATGAACGCAGTGCCCTTGTTTGGGTGTAGGGCCTGATCAGAGCCTGGAGGTACTGAGGTGCCGTTCCCCTCACAGCTCCGTGGCAAGCACCATGGTCTTGTAGCGGATGCGAGCTTCAACTGGAAGCCAGTGGAGAGAGCGGAGGAGCGGGGTGACGTGAGAGAACTTGGGAAGGTTGAACACCAGACGGGCTGCGGCGTTCTGGATGAGTTGTAGGGGTTTAATGGCACAGGCAGGAGCCCAGCCAACAGCGAGTTGCAGTAATCAAGACGGGAGATGACAAGTGCCTGGATTAGGACCTGCGCCGCTTCCTGTGTGAGGCAGGGTCGTACTCTGCGGATGTTGTAGAGCATGAACCTACAGGAACGGGACACCGCCTTGATGTTAGTTGAGAACGTCAGGGTGTTGTCCAGGATCACGCCAAGGTTCTTAGCGCTCTGGGAGGAGGACACAATGGAGTTGTAAACCGTGATGGCGAGATCATGGAACGGGCAGTCCTTCCCGGGAGGAAGAGGAGCTCCGTCTTGCTGAGGTTCAGCTTGAGGTGGTGATCCGTCATCCACACTGATATGTCTGCCAGACATGCAGAGATGCGATTCGCCACCTGGTCATCAGAAGGGGGAAAGGAGAAGATTAATTGTGTGTCGTCTGCATAGCAATGATAGGAGAGACCATGTGAGGTTATGACAGAGCCAAGTGACTTGGTGTATAGCGAGAATAAGAGAGGGCCTAGAACAGAGCCCTGGGGGACACCAGTGGTGAGAGCGCGTGGTGAGGAGACAGATTCTCGCCACGCCACCTGGTAGGAGCGACCTGTCAGGTAGGACGCAATCCAAGCGTGGGCCGCGCCGGAGATGCCCAACTCGGAGAGGGTGGAGAGGAGGATCTGATGGTTCACAGTATCGAAGGCAGCCGATAGGTCTAGAAGGATGAGAGCAGAGGAGAGAGAGTTAGCTTTAGCAGTGCGGAGCGCCTCCGTGATACAGAGAAGAGCAGTCTCAGTTGAATGACTAGTCTTGAAACCTGACTGATTTGGATCAAGATTTGGATCCCTCCTGTTTCCTCTGTCTCTTCTTCACAGGAGGAGCCTGGTGATTTGACGGGGTGCCGGAGGAATATCACGATCTGCGCACGGTGTTCAGTCGGTCCAGGGCCACCTCTCTTCCTCTGCACTGGTCGTATGATTGTAGTATTGATCTCCTTCCGGGAACCACTCCCCCCCGGGGTAGACTATACTCTCTGTCGGCTCCCGAACGTAAGGCTCTCAAAGATTATTTGTCTGTAGCTCTCAACGCCGGTACCGTAGTCCCCTCCTCCTCTCCCGCCGGAGCGGGGTTTTTTTTTTGTTAAGAAAAAGGACGGGTCCCTGCGCCCCTGCATAGATTATCGAGGGCTGAATGACATAACAGTTAAGAATCGTTATCCGCTCCCTCTTATGTCTTCAGCCTTCGAGATCCTGCAGGGAGCCAGGTTTTTCACTAAGTTGGACCTTCGTAACGCTTACCATCTCGTGCGCATCAGGGAGGGGGACGAGTGGAAAACGGCGTTTAACACTCCGTTAGGGCACTTTGAATACCGGGTTCTTCCTTTCGGCCTCGCTAACACTCCAGCTGTCTTTCAGGCATTAGTCAATGACGTCCTGAGAGACATGCTGAACATCTTTGTTTTCGTTTACCTTGACGATATCCTTATTTTTCACCGTCACTCCAGATTCATGTTCAGCACGTTCGACGTGTCCTCCAGCGCCTTTTAGAGAATTGTCTTTATGTGATGGCTGAGAAGTGCACTTTTCATGCCTCCTCCGTCACATTTCTTGGTTCTGTTATTTCCGCTGAAGGCATTAAGATGGATCCCGCTAAGGTCCAAGCTGTCATTGATTGGCCCGTTCTAAGTCACGTGTCGAGCTGCAGCGCTTTCTCGGCTTCGCGAATTTCTATCGTCGTTTCATCCGTAATTTCGGTCAGGTGGCAGCTCCTCTCACAGCCCTTACTTCTGTCAAGACGTGCTTTAAGTGGTCCGTTTCCGCCCAGGGAGCTTTTGATCTTCTCAAGAATCGTTTTACATCCGCACCTATCCTTGTTACACCTGACGTCTCTAGATAGTTCGTTGTCGAGGTTGACGCGTCAGAGGTGGGCGTGGGAGCCATTCGTTCTCAGCGCTCCCTCTCTGACGACAAGGTCCACCCTTGCGCGTATTTTTCTCATCGCCTGTCGCCGTCGGAACGTAACTATGATGTGGGAAACCGCGAACTGCTCGCCATCCGCTTAGCCCTAGGCAAATGGCGACAGTGGTTGGAGGGGGCGACCGTTCCTTTTGTCGTTTGGACTGACCATAGGAACCTTAAAGTACATCCGTTCTGCCAAACGACTTAATGCGCGTCAGGCTCGTTGGGCGCTGTTTTTCGCTCGTTTCGAGTTCGTAATTTCTTATCGTCCGGGCTCTAAGAACACCAAGCCTGATGCTTTATCTTGTCTCTTCAGTTCGTCAGTAGTCTCCACCGACCCCGAGGGGATTCTCCCTGAGGGGCGTGTTGTCGGGTTGACCGTCTGGGGAATTGAGAGGCAGGTAAAGCAAGCACTCACTCACACTCCGTCGCCGCGCGCTTGTCCTAGGAACCTTCTTTTCGTTCCCGTTCCTACTCGTCTGGCCGTTCTTCAGTGGGCTCACTCTGCCAAGTTAGCTGGCCACCCCGGCGTTCGGGGTACGCTTGCTTCCATTCGCCAGCGTTTTTGGTGGCCCACTCGGGATCGTGACACGCGTCGTTTCGTGGCTGCTTGTTCAGTCTGCGCGCAGACTAAGTCCGGTAACTCCCCTCCTGCCAGCCGTCTCAGACCGCTTCCCATTCCCTCTCGACCGTGGTCTCACATCACCTTAGATTTTATCACCGGACTGCCTTCGTCAGCGGGGAAGACTGTTATTCTTACGGTTGTCGATAGGTTCTCTAAGGCGGCTCATTTTATTCCCCTCGCTAGGCTCCCTTCTGCTAACGAAACGGCACAAATCATCATCGAGAATGTTTTCAGAATTCATGGCCTTCCGTCAGACGTCGTTTCGGACAGGGGTCCGCAATTCACGTCTCAATTTTGGAGGGAGTTTTGCCGTTTGATTGGGGCTTCCGTCAGTCTCTCTTCCGGCTTTCACCCCCAGTCTAACGGTGAAGCAGAACGGGCCAATCAGACTATTGGTCGCATCTTACGCAGTCTTTCTTTTCGTAACCCTGCGTCTTGGTCAGAACAGCTCCCCTGGGCAGAATACGCCCACAACTCGCTTCCTTCGTCTGCGACCGGGCTATCTCCTTTTCAGAATAGCCTCGGGTACCAGCCTCCGCTGTTCTCGTCTCAGCTCGCCGAGTCCAGCGTCCCCTCCGCTCAGGCTTTTGTCCAACGTTGTGAGCGCACCTGGAAGAGGGTCAGGTCTGCACTTTGCCGTTATAGGGTGCAGACTGTGAGAGCCGCTAATAAGCGTAGAACTAAGAGTCCTAGATATTGTCGCGGTCAGAGAGTATGGCTCTCCACTCAAAACCTTCCCCTTAAGACAGCTTCTCGCAAGTTGACCCCGCGGTTCATTGGTCCATTCCGTATTTCTCAGATCATTAATCCTGTCGCAGTGCGACTTCTTCTCCAGCGATATCTTCGTCGCGTCCACCCGGTCTTCCATGTCTCCTGTGTTAAGCCCGTTCTTCGCGCCCCCACTCGTCTCCCCCCCATCCTCCCACCTATCTACAGGGTCCGTAAGATTTTGGACATGCGTCCTCGGGGCGTGGTCATCAGTACCTAGTGGATTGGGAGGGGCGGTCCTGAGGAAAGGAGTTGGGTTCCCTCTCGGGGCGTGCTGGACCGTTCGCTGATCGATGATTTCCTCCGTTGCCGCCAGGTTTCCTCCTAGAGTGCGCCAGGAGGCGCTCGGTGAGTGGGGGGTACTGTCATGTATTGTCATATTATGTCTTGTTCCTGTTCTTTCTCTTCACTCCGTCTCCCTCTGCTGATCGTATTAGGTTACCTTCTCTTCCTCTCCTTCCCCCAGCTGTTCCTCATTTTCTCTAACTACCTCGTTCACCCTTTTCCCACCTGTTCCCTTTTTTACCTCTGATTAGGTCTCTATTTCTCTCTCTGTTCCTGCTTCTGTCTTTGTCAGATTCTCGTTTGAGTTTCTCATGCCAGAACCAAACTATCGTCTTGTTTGCTTCACCCTTGGCCCGTCCTGTCGGAATCTACCTGTTCATCTGATGCTACGTGTGATCAGGCACCTCTGTCCTCTACGACCCGCGCCTACCCAGAGAGACCAGCAGTCTGTCGCCGCTCACCCAGCTATTCTCCTCTGCTGCTAAGAAGGGGACTCTAACCCAGCTATTCTCCTCTGCTGCTAAGAAGGGGACTCTTCTGTAATTATCAGAAGGACTTTATGATTCATTTGTCGCCCTCTCTGCGGGTTGTCTGTTTTGCCATTATATACATCTGAAGAGGATCTATGTCTTCCCTGTGTTTTGACATTAAAGGACTCTGTATTTGTTAAACCGCTTTTGGGTCCTCACTCACGTGCATAACAATTAGTAGCTAGGATGGGGAGAAGTCTGTCTATAATAAAGCAACGCTCTGCCTTCTTAACAACACTATCAACAAGGCAGGTCCTACAGGCTCTACTTTTGTCAGACCTTGACTACTGTTCAGTCGTGTGGTCAGGTGCCACACAAAATGACTTGGGAAAATTGCAATTGGCTCAGAACAGTGCAGCACAGCTGGCCCTTGGATGTACACAGAGAACTAATATTAATAATGTGCATGTCAATCTCTCTTGGTTGAAAGTGGAGGAGAAATTGACTTCATCACTACTTTTATTTATGAGAGGTATTGTTGAATGCACCGAGCTGTCTGTCTAAACTACTGGCACACAGCTCGGACATCCATGCATACCTAACAAGATATCCAACAAGAAGTCTCTTCACAGTCCCCAAGTCCAGAACAGACTATGGGAGGCACACAGTACTACATAGAGCCATGACTACAATAAACTCTATTCCACATCAAGTAACTGACGCAAGCAGTAAAATTAGATGAAAAAAAAACACCTTATGGAACAGCAGGAACTGTGAAGCATCACAAACATTGGCACAGACACACACACAGACACAGACACAGACACACACACACACACACACACACACACACACACACACACACACACACACACACACACACACACACACACACACACACACACACACACACACACAAACATACTCACTGCACATACACATGTATTTAGTACTGTAGATATGTGGTAGTGGTGGAGTAGGGGACTGAGGGCACATGTTTTTAAAATTGTATAAACTGCCTTACTTTTGTTGGACCTCAGGAAGAGTAGCTGTAGCTTTGGCAGCAGCTAATGGGGATCCATAATAAATACAATACTAATATATTAGGCAATGCTTCTTGTGAATAGCAAACTCAAATTTTGTGAGTGTTTTTTATGAGGCATGGCTCTAACCAAAATCTCCAATCTTGTCTCATTGATTCGACTCCAGGTTAGTTGACTCCTGACTCCATTATCCGAGGGGTTCACATACTTTTTCCACCCTACACTGTGAATGTTTAAATGATGTATTCAATATAGACAGGAGAAATATAATAATTTGTGTGTTATTAGTTTAAGCAAACTAAGTGTGTCTATTTTTGTGACTTAGTTGAAGATCAGATCAAATTTGATGTACTTTGTACTTTTGTACTTTTTCTTGCTACTGTATATTATGGACGGCTGGCTAATGGCTTGTGTGGATAGTTTAGTATATGGTAGCTAGCTAGAGTCTCGACTACCTGTGCTGCTGCTGCCCTGATACACATGTGCAACTCCTGACTGAAGTATGGATGGAGTTGGGTTGGAGGGTCCTAGATGCAGCTGCTCCTCTCTATGTCGTTCTGCCTCACTCTGCTGCGGGTAACAGCCAACCAGAACCAATATTGATGATTAAGCAAAGCAAGTGTTATCAAGTGTCAATCAAATGTTATGCTGCTGTGGCAGTACTGCAGATATTTGAAACTAGGTAGCTTGATACAAACACTTGAACGGGGAATTCATCTCAAGGCATGCATGTTTGGATACCTCCATATCTCCAGAGATGTGCAGACTGGGAAAAAGGCACAACTGGGAGCACACAAGTTCCGTACAGAGCAGACCAGCGGACGGGGTAGGGGTAGGGGTAGGGGTAGGGGTAGGAGTAGGGGTGGAGGAGTGGCCAATTTGATGGCGTTACAACAACTTGGTGGCAGTGGGTACAGAACAACAAGGACAAAAACTGTGTGAATAAAATATTGTATTATTCCACCACTTGAAAGGACACATGGGGAGTGGGAAGGTAAAGGACACATGGGGAGTGGGAAGGTAAAGGACACATGGGGAGTGGGAAGGTAAAGGACACATGGGGAGTGGGAAGGTAAAGGACACATGGGGAGTGTGAAGGTAAAGGACACATGGGGAGTGGGAAGGTAAAGGACACATGGGGAGTGGGAAGGTAAAGGACACATGGGGAGTGGGAAGGTAAAGGACACATGGGGAGTGGGAAGGTAAAGGACACATGGGGAGTGGGAAGGTAAAGGACACATGGGGAGTGGGAAGGTAAAGGACACATGGGGAGTGGGAAGGTAAAGGGCACATGGGGAGTGGGAAGGCAAAGGGAACATGGGGAGTGGGAAGGTAAAGGGCACATGGGGAGTGGGAAGGTAAAGGGCACATGGGGAGTGGGAAGGTAAAGGACACATGGGGAGTGGGAAGGTAAAGGACACATGGGGAGTGGGAAGGTAAAGGACACATGGGGAGTGGGAAGGTAAAGGACACATGGGGAGTGGGAAGGTAAAGGACACATGGGGAGTGGGAAGGTAAAGGACACATGGGGAAGGTAAAGGGAAAGGTAAAGGGAACATGGGGAGTGGGAAGGTAAAGGACACATGGGGAGTGGGAAGGTAAAGGACACATGGGGAGTGGGAAGGTAAAGGACACATGGGGAGTGGGAAGGGGAAGGTAAAGGACACATGGGGAGTGGGAAGGTAAAGGACACATGGGGAGTGGGAAGGTAAAGGACACATGGGGAGTGGGAAGGTAAAGGACACATGGGGAGTGGGAAGGTAAAGGACACATGGGGAGGGGAAGGTAAAGGACACATGGGGAGTGGGAAGGTAAAGGACACATGGGGAGTGGGAAGGTAAAGGACACATGGGGAGTGGGAAGGTAAAGGACACATGGGGAGTGGGAAGGTAAAGGGAACATGGGGAGTGGGAAGGTAAAGGACACATGGGGAGTGGGAAGGTAAAGGACACATGGGGAGTGGGAAGGTAAAGGACACATGGGGAGTGGGAAGGTAAAGGACACATGGGAAGGTAAAGGACACATGGGAAAGGTAAAGGACACATGGGGAAGGTAAAGGACACATGGGAAGGGGAGGCAAAGGACACATGGGGAAAAGGACACATGGGGAGTGGGAAGGTAAAGGACACATGGGGAGTGGGAAGGTAAAGGACACATGGGGAGTGGGAAGGTAAAGGAACATGGGGAGTGGGAAGGTAAAGGACACATGGGGAGTGGGAAGGTAAAGGACACATGGGGGTGGGAGGTAAAGGACACATGGGGAGTGGGAAGGTAAAGGACACATGGGGAAGTAAAGGGAACATGGGTGGGAAGGTAAAGGACACATGGGGAGTGGGAAGGTAAAGGACACATGGGGAGTGGGAAGGTAAAGGACACATGGGGAGTGGGAAGGTAAAGGACACATGGGGAGTGGGAAGGTAAAGGACACATGGGGAGTGGGAAGGTAAAGGACACATGGGGAGTGGGAAGGTAAAGGACACATGGGGAGTGGGAAGGTAAAGGACACATGGGGAGGGGAAGGTAAAGGACACATGGGGAGTGGGAAGGTAAAGGAACATGGGGAGTGGGAAGGTAAAAGGACACATGGGGAGTGGGAAGGTAAAGGACACATGGGGAGTGGGAAGGTAAAGGACACATGGGGAGTGGGAAGGTAAAGGACACATGGGGAGTGGGAAGGTAAAGGACACATGGGGAGTGGGAAGGTAAAGGACACATGGGGAGTGGGAAGGTAAAGGACACATGGGGATGGGGGTAAAGGACACATGGGGAAGGTAAAGGACACATGGGGAGTGGGAAGGTAAAGGACACATGGGGAGTGGGAAGGTAAAGGACACATGGGGAGTGGGAAGGTAAAGGACACATGGGGAGTGGGAAGGTAAAGGACACATGGGGAGTGGGAAGGTAAAGGTAAAGGACACATGGGGAGTGGGAAGGTAAAGGGAATGGGGAGTAAAGGTAAAGGACACATGGGGAGTGGGAAGGTAAAGGGAACATGGGGAGTGGGAAGGTAAAGGACACATGGGGAGTGGGAAGGTAAAGGACACATGGGGAGTGGGAAGGTAAAGGACACATGGGGAGTGGGAAGGTAAAGGACACATGGGGAGTGGGAAGGTAAAGGACACATGGGGAGTGGGAAGGTAAAGGACACATGGGGAGTGGGAAGGTAAAGGGAACATGGGGAGTGGGAAGGTAAAGGACACATGGGGAGTGGGAAGGTAAAGGACACATGGGGAGTGGGAAGGTAAAGGACACATGGGGAGTGGGAAGGTAAAGGACACATGGGGAGTGGGAAGGTAAAGGACACATGGGGAGTGGGAAGGTAAAGGACACATGGGGAGTGGGAAGGTAAAGGACACATGGGGGAAAAGGACACATGGGGAGTGGGAAGGTAAAGGACACATGGGGAGTGGGAAGGTAAAGGACACATGGGGAGTGGGAAGGTAAAGGACACATGGGGTGGGAAGGTAAAGGACACATGGGGAAAGGTAAAGGACACATGGGGAGTGGGAAGGTAAAGGACACATGGGGAGTGGGAAGGTAAAGGACACATGGGGAGTGGGAAGGTAAAGGACACATGGGGAGTGGGAAGGTAAAGGACACATGGGGAAGTGGGAAAGGTAAAGGACACATGGGGAGTGGGAAGGTAAAGGACACATGGGGAGTGGGAAGGTAAAGGGACATGGGGAGGTAAGGTAAAGGACACATGGGGAGTGGACACATGGGGAGTGGGAAGGTAAAGGACACATGGGGAGTGGGAAGGTAAAGGACACATGGGGAGTGGGAAGGTAAAGGACACATGGGGAGTGGGAAGGACACATGGGGAAAGGTAAAGGACACATGGGGAGTGGGAAGGTAAAGGACACATGGGGAGTGGGAAGGTAAAGGAACATGGGGAGTGGGAAGGTAAAGGACACATGGGGAGTGGGAAGGTAAAGGACACATGGGGTGGGAAGGTAAAGGGAACATGGTAAAAGGTAAAGGACACATGGGGAGTGGGAAGGTAAAGGACACATGGGGAGTGGGAAGGTAAAGGACACATGGGGAGTGGGAAGGTAAAGGACACATGGGGAGTGGGAAGGTAAAGGACACATGGGGAGTGGGAAGGTAAAGGACACATGGGGAGTGGGAAGGTAAAGGACACATGGGGGGAAGGTAAAGGGGGAGTGGGAAGGTAAAGGGAACATGGGGAGTGGGAAGGTAAAGGACACATGGGGAGTGGGAAGGTAAAGGACACATGGGGAGTGGGAAGGTAAAGGACACATGGGGAGTGGGAAGGTAAAGGGAACATGGGGAGTGGGAAGGTAAAGGACACATGGGGAGTGGGAAGGTAAAGGACACATGGGGAGTGGGAAGGTAAAGGACACATGGGGAGTGTGAAGGTAAAGGACACATGGGGAGTGGGAAGGTAAAGGACACATGGGGAGTGGGAAGGTAAAGGACACATGGGGAGTGGGAAGGTAAAGGACACATGGGGAGTGGGAAGGTAAAGGACACATGGGGAGTGGGAAGGTAAAGGGACACATGGGGAGTGGGAAGGTAAAGGACACATGGGGAGTGGGAAGGACACATGGGGAGTGGGAAGGTAAAGGACACATGGGGAGTGGGAAGGTAAAGGACACATGGGGAGTGGGAAGGTAAAGGACACATGGGGAGTGGGAAGGTAAAGGACACATGGGGAGTGTGAAGGTAAAGGACACATGGGGAGTGGGAAGGTAAAGGACACATTGGGAGTGGGAAGGTAAAGGACACATGGGGAGTGGGAAGGTAAAGGACACATGGGGGGAGTGGGAAGGTAAGTGGGAAGGTAAAGGACACATGGGGAGTGGGAAGGTAAAGGACACATGGGGAGTGGGAAGGTAAAGGACACATGGGGAGTGGGAAGGTAAAGGACACATGGGGAGTGGGAAGGTAAAGGACACATGGGGAGTGGGAAGGTAAAGGACACATGGGGAGTGGGAAGGTAAAGGGAACATGGGGAGTGGGAAGGTAAAGGAACATGGGGAAAGGTAAAGGACACATGGGGAGTGGGAAGGTAAAGGGAACATGGGGAGTGGGAAGGTAAAGGACACATGGGGAGTGGGAAGGTAAAGGACACATGGGGAGTGGGAAGGTAAAGGGAACATGGGGAGTGTGAAGGTAAAGGACACATGGGGAGTGGTAAAGGAAGGTAAAGGACACATGGGGAGTGGGAAGGTAAAGGACACATGGGGAGTGGGAAGGTAAAGGACACATGGGGAGTGGGAAGGTAGTAAAGGACACATGGGGAGTGGGAAGGTAAAGGACACATGGGGAGTGGGAAGGTAAAGGACACATGGGGAGTGGGAAGGTAAAGGGAACATGGGGAGTGGGAAGGTAAAGGACACATGGGGAGTGGGAAGGTAAAGGACACATGGGGAGTGGGAAGGTAAAGGACACATGGGGAGTGGGAAGGTAAAGGACACATGGGGAGTGGGAAGGTAAAGGACACATGGGGAGTGGGAAGGTAAAGGACACATGGGGAGTGGGAAGGTAAAGGACACATGGGGAGTGGGAAGGTAAAGGAACATGGGGAGTGGGAAGGTAAAGGACACATGGGGAGTGGGAAGGTAAAGGACACATGGGGAGTGGGAAGGTAAAGGGAACATGGGGAGTGGGAAGGTAAAGGACACATGGGGAGTGGGAAGGTAAAGGACACATGGGGAGTGGGAAGGTAAAGGACACATGGGGAGTGGGAAGGTAAAGGACACATGGGGAGTGGGAAGGTAAAGGACACATGGGGAGTGGGAAGGTAAAGGACACATGGGGAGTGGGAAGGTAAAGGACACATGGGGAGTGGGAAGGTAAAGGACACATGGGGGAGTGGAAATGGTAAAGGAAAGGAACATGGGGAGTGGGAAGGTAAAGGACACATGGGGAGTGGGAAGGTAAAGGACACATGGGGAGTGGGAAGGTAAAGGACACATGGGGAGTGGGAAGGTAAAGGACACATGGGGAGTGTGAAGGTAAAGGACACATGGGGAGTGGGAAGGTAAAGGACACATGGGGAGTGGGAAGGTAAAGGACACATGGGGAGTGGGAAGGTAAAGGACACATGGGGAGTGGGAAGGTAAAGGACACATGGGGAGTGGAAGGTAAAGGACACATGGGGAGTGGGAAGGTAAAGGACACATGGGGAGTGGGAAGGTAAAGGACACATGGGGAGTGGAAAGGTAAAGGACACATGGGGAGTGGGAAGGTAAAGGACACATGGGGAGTGGGAAGGTAAAGGAACATGGGGAGTGGGAAGGTAAAGGACACATGGGGAGTGGGAAGGTAAAGGACACATGGGGAGTGTGAAGGTAAAGGACACATGGGGAGTGGGAAGGTAAAGGGAACATGGGGAGTGTGAAGGTAAAGGACACATGGGGAGTGGGAAGGTAAAGGACACATGGGGAGTGTGAAGGTAAAGGACACATGGGGAGTGTGAAGGTAAAGGACACATGGGGAGTGTGAAGGTAAAGGACACATGGGGAGTGGGAAGGTAAAGGGAACATGGGGAGTGTGAAGGTAAAGGACACATGGGGAGTGGGAAGGTAAAGGACACATGGGGAGTGGGAAGGTAAAGGAACATGGGGAGTGTGAAGGTAAAGGACACATGGGGAGTGGGAAGGTAAAGGACACATGGGGAGTGGGAAGGTAAAGGAACATGGGGAGTGGGAAGGTAAAGGACACTGGGGGAGTGGGAAGGTAAAGGACACATGGGGAGTGGGAAGGTAAAGGACACATGGGGAGTGGGAAGGTAAAGGACACATGGGGAGTGGGAAGGTAAAGGAACATGGGGAGTGGGAAGGTAAAGGACACATGGGGAGTGGGAAGGTAAAGGACACATGGGGAGTGGGAAGGTAAAGGACACATGGGGAGTGGGAAGGTAAAGGACACATGGGGAGTGGGAAGGTAAAGGACACATGGGGAGTGGGAAGGTAAAGGACACATGGGGAGTGGGAAGGTAAAGGACACATGGGGAGTGGGAAGGTAAAGGACACATGGGGAGTGGGAAGGTAAAGGACACATGGGGAAGGTAAAGGACACATGGGGAAGGTAAAGGACACATGGGGAGTGGGAAGGTAAAGGACACATGGGGAGTGGGAAGGTAAGGACACATGGGGAAAGGTAAAAGACACATGGGGAGTGGGAAGGTAAAGGACACATGGGGAAGGTAAAGGACACATGGGGAAAGGTAAAGGACACATGGGGAGTGGGAAGGTAAAGGACACATGGGGAGTGGGAAGGTAAAGGACACATGGGGAGTGGGAAGGTAAAGGACACATGGGGAGTGGGAAGGTAAAGGACACATGGGGAGTGGGAAGGTAAAGGACACATGGGGAGTGGGAAGGTAAAGGACACATGGGGAGTGGGAAGGTAAAGGGAACATGGGGAGTGGGAAGTGGGAAGGTAAAGGACACATGGGGAGTGGGAAGGTAAAGGACACATGGGGAGTGGGAAGGTAAAGGGGAACATGGGGAGTGGGAAGGTAAAGGACACATGGGGAGTGGGAAGGTAAAGGACACATGGGGACAAGGTAAAGGACACATGGGGAGTGGGAAGGTAAAGGACACATGGGGAGTGGGAAGGTAAAGGACACATGGGGAGTGGGAAGGTAAAGGACACATGGGGAGTGGGAAGGTAAAGGACACATGGGGAGTGGGAAGGTAAAGGACACATGGGGAGTGGGAAGGTAAAGGACACATGGGGAGTGGGAAGGTAAAGGACACATGGGGAGTGGGAAAGGTAAAGGACACATGGGGAGTGGGAAGGTAAAGGACACATGGGGAGTGGGAAGGTAAAGGAACATGGGGAGTGGGAAGGTAAAGGACACATGGGGAGTGGGAAGGTAAAGGACACATGGGGAGTGGGAAGGTAAAGGACACATGGGAGTGGGAAGGTAAAGGACACATGGGGAGTGGGAAGGTAAAGGACACATGGGGAGTGGAAGGTAAAGGACACATGGGGAGTGGAAGGTAAAGGACACATGGGGAGTGGGAAGGTAAAGGACACATGGGGAGTGGGAAGGTAAAGGAACATGGGGAGTGGGAAGGTAAGGTAAAGGACACATGGGTGGAAGTGGGAAGGGGAAGGTAAAGGACACATGGGGAGTGGGAAGGTAAAGGACACATGGGGAGTGGGATGGTAAAGGACACATGGGGAGTGGGAAGGTAAAGGACACATGGGGAGTGGGAAGGTAAAGGACACATGGGGAGTGGGAAGGTAAAGGAACATGGGGAGTGGGAAGGTAAAGGACACATGGGGAGTGGGAAGGTAAAGGACACATGGGGAGTGGGAAGGTAAAGGACACATGGGGAGTGGGAAGGTAAAGGACACATGGGGAGTGGGAAGGTAAAGGACACATGGGAAGGTGGGACACATGGGGAGTGGAAGGTAAAGGACACATGGGGAGTGGGAAGGTGGGAAGGTAAAGGACACATGGGGAGTGGAAAGAAGGTAAAGGACACATGGGGAGTGGGAAGGTAAAGGACACATGGGGAGTGGGAAGGTAAAGGACACATGGGGAGTGGGAAGGTAAAGGACACATGGGGAGTGGGAAGGCAAAGGAAAGGACACATGGGGAGTGGGAAGGTAAAGGACACATGGGGAGGTGGGAAGGTAAAGGACACATGGGGAGTGGGAAGGTAAAGGACACATGGGGAGTGGGAAGGTAAAGGACACATGGGGAGTGGGAAGGTAAAGGACACATGGGGAGTGGGAAGGTAAAGGAACATGGGGAGTGGGAAGGTAAAGGACACATGGGAAGGTAAACACATGACACATGGGGAGTGGGAAGGTAAAGGACACATGGGGAGTGGGAAGGCAAAGGACATGGGGAGTGGGAAGGGAGGACACATGGGAAAGGTAAAGGACACATGGGGAGTGGGAAGGTAAAGGACACATGGGAAAGGACACATGGGGAGTGGGAAGGTAAAGGACACATGGGGAGTGGGAAGGTAAAGGACACATGGGGAGTGGGAAAAGGACACATGGGGAGTGGGAAGGTAAAGGACATGGGGAGTGGGAAGGTAAAGGACACATGGGGAGTGGGAAGGTAAAGGACACATGGGGAGTGGGAAGGTAAAGGGAACATGGGGAGTGGGAAGGTAAAGGACATGGGGAGTGGGAAGGTAAAGGACACATAAAGGACACATGGGGAGTGGGAAGGTAAAGGGAACATGGGGAGTGGGAAGGTAAAGGACACATGGGGAGTGGGAAGGTAAAGGACACATGGGGAAGTGGGAAAAGGACACATGGGGAGTGGGAAGGTAAGGACACATGGGGAGTGGGAAGGCAAAGGACACATGGGGAGTGGGAAGGTAAAGGACACATGGGGAGTGGGAAGGTAAAGGAACATGGGGAGTGGGGTAAAGGACACATGTAAAAAGGACACATGGGGAGTGGGAAGGTAAAGGACACATGGGGAGTGGGAAGGTAAAGGACACATGGGGAGTGGGAAGGTAAAGGACACATGGGGATTGGGAAGGTAAAGGACACATGGGGAGTGGGAAGGTAAAGGACACATGGGGAGTGGGAAGGTAAAGGACACATGGGGAGTGGGAAGGTAAAGGACACATGGGGAAAGGTAAAGGACACATGGGGAGTGGGAAGGTAAAAGGGACACATGGGGAGTGGGAAGGTAAAGGAACATGGGGAGTGGGAAGGTAAAGGACACATGGGGAGTGGGAAGGAAGGTAAAGGACACATGGGGAGGAAGGGGAACATGGGGAGTAAAAGGAACACATGGGGAGTGGGAAGGTAAAGGACACATGGGGAGTGGGAAGGTAAAGGACACATGGGGATGGGAAGGTAAAGGGAACATGGGGAGTAAGGTAAAGGACACATGGGGAGTGGGAAGGTAAAGGACACATGGGGAGTGGGAAGGTAAAGGACACATGGGGAGTGGGAAGGTAAAGGACACATGGGGAGTGGGAAGGTAAAGGACACATGGGGAGTGGGAAGGTAAAGGACACATGGGGAGTGGGAAGGTAAAGGACACATGGGGAGTGGGAAGGTAAAGGACACATGGGGAGTGGGAAGGTAAAGGACACATGGGGAGTGGGAAGGTAAAGGACACATGGGGAGTGGGAAAGTAAAGGGCACAGATCGGCCACTCCCATTATCAACACCTCCTGGACAAATGTTTGTGTTTCGTACTGTCGTGCTGAGCGGGTGCGCATCCGGACGTGCTAGTGACACATCAACGTCACAGCTCTATCGCCTCTACCGATCATTGTCGCAGACATGTGACCACACCAGTCAAGAGGTGAGCTGCCCAACCCTTCTCTCAGTCCCTTCTCTCAGCCCCAGCTGTCTGAATAGGCTGACAAATTAGATGTTCCTCTCTCTCCTTTCTTCTCTTTCAACTTTTTCTTTTTCTGTGACCTTTGTCCATAGCTAACCAAAGGAAAGAGAGAGAAATAATGAATGTTAATGGAATATATGAATATAGATTAGGTGTAGGTAGGTGTAGATTTGAATTTGAATAGGTGTAGATTTGAAGTTTTGGTCAGACAGATTAGTTCCTGCTGTTCATGTTGTGGTCAGAGTGATTAGTTCCTGCTGTTCATGTTGTGGTCAGAGTGATTAGTTCCTGCTGTTCATGTTGTGGTCAGACTGATTAGTTCCTGCTGTTCATGTTGTGGTCAGAGTGATTAGTTCCTGCTGTTCATGTTGTGGTCAGAGTGATTAGTTCCTGCTGTTCATGTTGTGGTCAGAGTGATTAGTTCCTGCTGTTCATGTTGTGGTCAGAGTGATTAGTTCCTGCTGTTCATGTTGTGGTCAGAGTGATTAGTTCCTGCTGTTCATGTTGTGGTCAGAGTGATTAGTTCCTGCTGTTCATGTTGTGGTCAGAGTGATTAGTTCGTGCTGTTCATGTTGTGGTCAGACTGATTAGTTCCTGCTGTTCATGTTGTGGTCAGTGGTCAGTGATTAGTTCGTGCTGTTCATGTTGTGGTCAGACTGATTAGTTCCTGCTGTTCATGTTGTGGTCAGAGTGATTAGTTCCTGCTGTTCATGTTGTGGTCAGAGTGATTAGTTCCTGCTGTTCATGTTGTGGTCAGAGTGATTAGTTCCTGCTGTTCATGTTGTGGTCAGAGTGATTAGTTCCTGCTGTTCATGTTGTGGTCAGAGTGATTAGTTCCTGCTGTTCATGTTGTGGTCAGAGTGATTAGTTCCTGCTGTTCATGTTGTGGTCAGAGTGATTAGTTCCTGCTGTTCATGTTGTGGTCAGAGTGATTAGTTCCTGCTGTTCATGTTGTGGTCAGAGTGATTAGTTCCTGCTGTTCATGTTGTGGTCAGAGTGATTAGTTCCTGCTGTTCATGTTGTGGTCAGACTGATTAGTTCCTGCTGTGTCACGTTCGTCATAATGATCGGACCAAGATGCAGCGTGGTATGTTTCCATCCCTTTTATTTGGAAGAGAAACTTAAAAAATAATAACAATAAAGCGAATAAACAAAACATGAAGCTAATATAATGCTCACTGGCAACTATACCTAGATAAGATCCCACAAAGCACAATGGGAAAATGGCTACCTAAATATGATCCCCAATCAGAGACAATGATAAACAGCTGCCTCTGATTGGGAACCATACTAGGCCAACATAGAAATATAATTCACCTAGATATATAATGCACCCTTTAATCACAACCCGACCTAACCAACATAGAGAATAAAAGCTCTCTATGGTCAGGGCGTGACATAGGTTCAGACCATTTTGCACAGCTCACCCTTTGGAACCACAACATTAACAGCAGGAACGAATCAGTGTGACCACAACATTAACAGCAGGTTCTAATCTGTCTGACCAAAAGATTAACAGCAGGAACGAATCAGTGTGACCACAACATTAACAGCAGGTTCTAATCTGTCTGCCGACAACATTAACAGCAGGAACGAATCAGTGTGACCACAACATTAACAGCAGGAACGAATCAGTGTGACCACAACATTAACAGCAGGTTCTAATCTGTCTGACCACAACATTAACAGCAGGAACTAATCTTTCTGACCACGACATTAACAGCAGGAAGTAATCAGTCTGACCACAACATTAACAGCAGGAAGTAATCAGTCTGACCACAACATTAACAGCAGGAAGTAATCAGTCTGACCACAACATTAACAGCAGGAAGTAATCAGTCTGACCACAACATTAACAGCAGGAAGTAATCAGTCTGACCACAACATTAACAGCAGGAATGTAATCAGTTTCTGACCACAGAGTGATTAGTTCCTGCTGTTCAGGAGAGTGATTAGTTTCTGCTGTTCATGTTGTGGTCAGAGTGATTAGTTCCTGCTGTTCATGTTGTGGTCAGAGTGATTAGTTCCTGCTGTTCATGTCTGGTCAACTAATTAGTTCCTGCTGTTCATGTCGTGGTCAGAGTGAAGTTCCTGCTGTTATTGTTGTGGTCAGACTAATCCTGCTGTTCATGTTGTGGTCTGACCAGTTGTGGTCATGTTTTCCTGCTGTTAATGTTGTGGTCAGAGTGATTAGTTCCTGCTGTTCATGTCGTGGTCAGAGTGATTACTTCCTGCTGTTAATGTTGTGGTTCCAAAGGTTGAGCTGTGCAAAATGCTCTGAACCTATGGGGAGCCTTTGACCCTGTGAACCTGCTCTTAAGGTCAACGTGCCCATTGAACCAGGAAATGTCTACAGTTGAGATAAGAAGGGTCATGAATGGATACCGACCAGTCATACTTATTGGTCAGAGGTCAATAAAAGGGTATGACTAATTTGTGCCTTCTTGTGCCACATCCCTTGGGAGGACTTCTTTTGGATGCATTCTTTACAAATGCTTACAGAAAGTCTGTTCAAGCTTTTCGGGCAGATTGAAGATCACAGATTATTTATACAAAGCATTAGCCAAAAAAGAAGACCAGCATTTGACAATATTTGTATACTTTTGATCCTACACTATAACATCATCTTTCCTTCTCCCTCTCTCTCACTCAAGCACCAGGGTGGATCCTCTCCACTACAGGACGTTAGAAGAACATAGGACAGAGCTTCAGACTGTATGTAATGGCTTCTCAATTTCCCCTGGAAGGAAAAATGTAAAAACTGTAGCTAATCACTGGACTGATTTCTTTGTTGGAATGACAAGCCTTGCCTCCTGTGTTAGAGAAAGAGGGAGAATGAATGATGAAAGTCACCGGTAAGAGGACATGTATGTTCCTGAAATACTTGCCAAAGAAAATGGAATGAAGTCTCTGTCCTTTTAGAGGAGCCCACTGTATTTGAATTGACATGATGATGATGATGATGATGATGATGATGATGACTTGTATTTGTTCGGAAATTATTTCTGTAGCAAAGAATATAATTTATTATTTTCATATTTGACAAACATCACAGTCCAATTTACTATAATACTTCACACACACACACACATCATCATACACAACAACACAAGAACCCATTCAACCAGAAAATATATCAAAATGCACGTGTGCACCTCTCTCTCCAGCACAGTGATCAAAGACAGTCCACTACTGAGGGGAATGAGAGTACAGGATGATTTAAAAGAAGGAGCTCATTTGCTTAATGCACCCCCTCGGTTAACCTGTATTCCAAATATGACATACATCCTTCATGAGTCATTCCCAGGTTTTTGGGGTTTTGTGGGTCAGTATCAGGTGGAATACACAATTCAGGGAGCGTGGGAGATACATACAGATGTAGGATTTTAATTTGACTAGTTTCTCACAGCAGACTCAATCATGGACATTCTTACTGACAGTTGTGGCTGCTTTGCGTGATCAAGTTAAATCAAATCCAATTTTATTTGTCACATGCGCCGAATACAACAGGTAGACTTTACAGTGAAATTCTTACTTACAAGCCCTTAACCAACAATGCAGTTTTAAGAAAATACCCCCCAAAAAGTAAGAGATAAGAATAACAGATAATTAAAGAGTAGCAGTAAATATCAATAGCGGGGCTATATACAGGGAGGTACCGGTACAGAGTCTATGTGCGGGGGCACCGGCGACGAGTTAATTGAGGTAATATGTACTTCCTCTGACACCGCCTGGTATAGAGGTCCTGGATGGCAGGAAGCTTGGCCCCGGTGATGTACTGGGCTGTACGCATTACCCTCTGTAGTGCCTTGCAGTTGCCTCTGGAGGCCAAGCAGTTGCCATACCTGAAAGTGATGCGGCTAGTCAGGATGCGCTCGATGGTGCAGCTGTAGAACCTTTTGAGGATCTGAGGACCCATGCCAAATATTTTCAGTCTCCTGAGGGGGAATAGGTTTTGTCTTTTGTCTTCTTCACAACTGTCTCGGTGTACTTGGACCATGTTAGTTTGTTGGTGATGTGGACACCAAGGAACTTGAAGCTCTCAACCTGCTCCACTACCGCGCCTTCGATGAGAATGGGGGCCCTGCTCGGTCCTCCTTTTCCTGTAGTCAACAATCATCTCCTTTGTCTTGATCATATTGAGGGAGAGGTTGTTGTCCTTGCACCACACAGTGAGGTCTCTGACCTCCTCCCTATAAGCTGTCTCATCGTTGTAGGTGATCAGGCCTACCACTGTTGAGTCATTGGAAGTCTTAATGATGGTGTTGGAGTCGTGCCTGGCCGTGCAGTCATGAGTGAACAGGGAGTACAGAAGGGGATTTGAGCACGAACCCCTGAGGGGCCCCCTGTGTTTAGGATCAGTGTGGTGGATGTGTTGGTACCTACCCTTACCACCTGGAGGCTGCCCGTCAGGAAGTCCAGGACCCAGTTGCAGAGGGAGGTGTTTAGTCCCAGGGTCCTTAGCTTATTGATGAGCTTTGAGAGCACTATGGTGTTGAACGCTGAGCTGTTGTCAATGATTAGTGTTCTCACGTAGGTGTTCCTTTTGTCCAGGTGAGAAAGGGCAGTGTGGAGTGCAATAGAGATTCCATCATCTCTGGATCCGTTGGTGCGGTATGCACATTGGAGTGGGTCTAGTGTTTCTGGGATAATGGTGACGTTGTATTGACTAATGTGACGACTGCTGCTCGTTGAATGGTTAACTAATTAATTAATTAAAATTATCAGGCAATTATTAACTCATTAGCCTCTCTGGGGTATTATTTTGACATCTGGATGAAAAGAGTGCCCAAAGTAAACTGCCTGTTACTCAGGCCCAGAAGCTAGGATAGGCATACAATTGGTAGATTTGTACAGAAAACAAAAAAGTTTCTACAACTGTTACAATAATGTCTGTGAGTATAACAGAACTGATTTGGCAGGCGAAACTCAGAGGACAAACCTTCCAGGGAAATAGAAAATGTAGGTCAAAGGATTTTCCAATTGTTTTCTATGGGTTATTATTGGGAACCTGGTTTCAGTTCCTATGGCTTCCACTAGATGTCAACAGTCTTTAGAAATTGTTTGCCATTTTTCTTTTGAAAAATTAAGAAGTAGTCCTATTCATTGTAAGTGTTACTCCAGGTGGACTCTACTGCTCCACGTTATCTTTATCCGGTATTAGAAACAGTTTATTCCGTCTTAAATTTGATCGATTATTTACATTTTAGGATATCTGAGGATGGATTAGGAACGTTGTTTGAAATGTTTGGACCAAGTTTACAGTAGGGAAGAGATGAGTGTTGTCTCCTCTTCACTATTTTAAATCGTTTTTTATTTGTATTGATTCAATCGATTCAATGAACTGGTGGGATTTGATAACCCCCAATTGGAACGAATTCACTTATTAGAATTAGTTATTAGATACTTAACTTAGATACTTTGTAGGCATGTTGGGCGAGATGAAATCGGTGTATTTCTGAATCAAACGTGCCAAATAAATGGACATTTTTGGGGCATAAAGAAGGACATTATCGAACAAAAGGACCATTTGTGGTGTTTCTGGGACATTTTGGAGTGCCAACAGAAGAAGATATTCAAAGGTAAAGGCATTAATTATATCGCTATTTCTGACTTTTGTGTCTCACCTGCCTGGTTGAAAAATGATTTTCATGTGTTTGTATGCGGGGCGCTGTCCTCAGATAATCGCATGGTTTGCTTTCGCCATAAAGCCTTTTTGAAAACTGACACAGCGGCTGGAATAACAAGAAGTTAAGCTTTATTTTGATGTATAACACATATATTTTCAAGAATGTTAAATATTTGAATTTAGTATTTTTGAATTTCGCGCTCTGCAATTTCACCGGATGTTGGCCAGGTGGGACGCAACCGACAACAGTCGTTAATTACTCAATTTCCTCTACAGTCTCATTCTGAACGTCACATAATCCGGGAATCTGCACAAACCCGCGTCTCACCAAAAAAGTCCATACCACACCGATTGAGTTGATTTTTTATTTGCTATCAAGCTAAAATTATAATAGATACACATACACAAACACACAAACACACAGTCTTGGCTATTGATTAGAACATAGTAAGATAAACAGGTCCCTAGCGGGCCAACACAATCTGACACGTGTTACACAAAATGGGGATTTCAAAAGAGAGAGAGAGTGAGAGAATGCACGAGAGAAAAACACACTTGGGTGCATTTGTCAGCCATGCCTATTTTAACCCTAACCTTGCCCCGAACTACCGCTCTTATGGGTCAGAATATAATGATGTAATTACGTGTTGAAGGTCTCCAATGTGTTTATCAGCATGGGCCGGATTCCAACTTCTCTGATGACAGTCCGTCTTCAGTTACCGGGTGTAACTCTGTTTCTCCTCACAATGTCAGTGTCTTTTCTCTTAGTGGTCTGTTTCCTCACCCTTGCTCTGAAAAGGGGTTTTCGGAGGAAAGCTAATCAGCCGTATGGATGGTTCCAGCGTGGGAAAGAAAACAGTGTAGACACACGATTCCTTGGAGAGTGGTGACCGGGTGGTCCTGCTTGAATTCACCACCTTTAGATACAGCTACTCATTCATAGCATAGGTTGTTAAAGGTTCCTTTGTCTTCTTCAACCTCGTGTTGCGTTTTGGGTTTGCTAATGCGCTTGAGGCTATGATTACGCTCCCGGATACGGGTTTGCTCGTCGCAAGAGGTTAATCGCAAGAGTCCCGCTAGCAACTTCCGGTGAAACTGGAAAATATTATGGTTTTTAAACATTTATGTATATCTTATATCGGCTGAAAGCTTAAGTTCTTGTTAATCTAACTGCACTGTCCGATTTACAGTAGCTATTACAGCAAAAACATGCCATGTGATTGTTTGAGGACGGCGCCCCACATCAAAATATTTTTTCCAGCGGTACAAGTTTCATACATTCACAAATAACCATTAAATATTCACTTACTTTTTGAAAATCTTCGTCAGATTTTTCATCCAAAGGGTCCCAGCTATAAGATGTAGTGTCGTTTTGTTAGATAAAATCCTTCCTTATATCCCAAAAAGTCTGTTTAGTTGGTGCCATCGATTTGCGTAATCCACTCGTTCAACATGCAGAGAAAGGAATCCGAAAATCTACCCCTAAACCCCCTCTTCAGATACCCTAAAATTTTATCAAACCATAATTGTCACGCCTTGGTCTTAGTATTTTGTGTTTTCTTTAATTATCTGTTCAGGCCAGGGTGTGACATGGGGTTATTGTATTGTCTTATTGGGGTTTTTGTAGGCATTGGGATTGTGGTTGATTAGGGGTGTGTCTAGTATAGGCTTGGCTGTATGAGGCGGTTCTCAATCAGAGTCAGGTGATTCTTGTTGTCACTGATGGGGAACCGTATTTAGATAGCCTGGGTTTCACTGTGTATTTCGTGGGTGATTGTCCCTGTCTCTGTGTAGTGTTCACCAGATAGGCTGTAATAGGTTTCACGTTCCGTTTGTTGTTTTGTATATTACGTTATTTTCATGTATCGTCATTTCATTCATTAAAGAACATGAGTAACAACCACGCTGCATTTCGGTCCGACTCTCTTTCGACAAACGAAGAACGACGTTACAATAATATTTCTTTCGGAAAGAATTATGTTCAATAGTAAACCGATTTTAGCAGGTACATAATGTCTTCCTGGCATTCGCAAACACAAATTTCGAAGACTGTGTCCCTGTACTAAAACTGATATTTCTTATTTGTATTTGAAGTTACAAGCCTGAAACATTGAACATAGACTGCTGACATCCTGTGGATGCCATATGAATTGCATCCAGGGAGCTAATTTTCAATATGACCTTTCTCTTGCAATTCTAAGAGGGTGGACTCTCAAAAAAAATAATTCTGGTAGATTTTTCTTTGTATTTTCTCCTACTATATCTATTTTGTTATATTCTCCAACATTATGTTAACATTTCCACTTCAAAGTGTTTTCTTTCCAATGGTACCAATTATATGCATATCCTGGCTTCAGGGCTTGAGCTACAGGCAGTTTACTTTGGGCACGTCATTCAGACAGGAAGTGGAAAAAAATGGGCCTAGCCCTAAGTTAACTCACATGTTTTATACCCTCGGGTCAGAAATGGGCGTTTCTGCCTTTAGGGCAACTCTCTGGGCGTACCAAGTTACAAGGCAATGTCTGGATTTTACTCAGATCCAATTTAGACAACTGACTTCACATTTCCGCTTTACAAAAACCTTATCTTTGATCTGGACATTTTCCACACAACGTACCATATGCAAACATCAAGTATATACTAGGGAAACTCAAAGTTACAATGTTTTCGTTATAATGTCATCCTTTAACATTTAATAACATAACAAAAACAACATTCATTTTCATATTCCATCTATCGTCATTACCACCATTGTGGCTGACGAAACCTATTGTCCCAAAGTCCATTTATTGCATGTTAATGTTCTGAGGCTGGTTCTCCATAGTGAGAGAACAAAGGAATTTTGTCTGCTGCCTTAGATTTACAATGGACGTGAGGTGTCATAAAACCTCCCATCTCCATACCCCTCGATCTCTTCCCCTCTGGTGGGTGTGAGAGATCTTTCTGTAGGATTGTGGTCCACGGTAACCGCTATGGGTCAGTAGTCATTTAGGCAGCTTACCTTAGTGATCTTGGGCACAGGGACTATGGTAGTCTGCTTGAAACATTTAGGTATTACATACATTGAAAATGTCAGTGAAGACACTTGCCAGTTGGTCTGCGCATGCTCGGAGTACACGTCCTGGTAATCCGTCTGGCCCTGCGGCCTTGTGAATGTTGACCTGTTTAAAGGTCTTACTCACATCAGCTGGAGAGAGCGTGATCACACAGTCGTCCGCAACAGCTGCTGCTCTCATGCCTGTTTCAGTGTTACATATTTAGCCTGTTATGGTAGGCTTGTGTCACTGGGCAGCTCTTGGCTGTGCTTCCCTTTGTAATCTGTAATAGTTTGCAAGCCCTGCCACATCCGATGAGCATCGGAGCCGGTGTAATACGATTCGATCTTAGTCCTGTATTGATGCTTTGCCTGTGATGTATTGTTGTCTCTACATTCTTGCCCTTTGTGCTGTTATCTGTGCCCAACAAAGTTTGTACTCTTGTTTTGTGCTTCTACCATGTTGTGTTGCTACCATGTTGTTGTCATGTTGTTTTGCTACCATGCTATGTTGTCATGTGTTGCTGCTTTTTGGTAGGCCGTCATTGTAAATAATAATTTGTTCTTAACAGACTTGGCTAGTTAAATGAAGGTTAAATAAAAATAAAATGAATAAAAGTAGGAAAATAATCCTGCAGCAACAGAAAATTTGAATTATTAATCAACATTTTTGTCAAATCAAATCTGATATTTTCAAGTGGAAATTACAAACGTTACAATTATTTTTAAACCTTGAATACACAACAGGTTTGCATTTCCTGCTGTGGTAGAACATTTTCTGCAACAACAGGGTGATTAAATTAAGATCCTACATCTATAACTGGATTTGACAGCAACCAGAAAGTGGACATTAGTGAACAGACTTCGGTTAACTATGAATATACTGAGTTAGGCATTGCTCAGTTATATTTTGAATATATTATCAAGACATCATATACATACTTAGTTTATTACAAAACCCTAAACAACATGTTGCATTGTCGTACACAACCCAATGCACTCCTATCAAAGCTAAGTGAAATGTAAAAACAATCATAACAACACAAAATAGTCAAATTAGTACTTATTATTACTTCCCATAGAAGGGGAGGGGGTAGCAGCAGCTGTATTAACCATAGAAGAAGTGAAGGGGGTAGCAGCAGCTGTATTAACCATAGAAGAAGTGAAGGGGGTAGCAGCAGCTGTATTAACCATAGAAGAAGTGAAGGGGGTAGCAGCAGCTGTATTAACCATAGAAGAAGTGAAGGGGGTAGCAGCAGCTGTATTAACCATAGAATAAGTGAAGGGGGTAGCAGCAGCTGTATTAACCATAGAATAAGTGAAGGGGGTAGCAGCAGCTGTATTAACCACAGAATAAGTGAAGGGGGTAGCAGCAGCTGTATTAACCATAGAATAAGTGAAGGGGGTAGCAGCAGCTGTATTAACCACAGAATAAGTGAAGGGGGTAGCAGCAGCTGTATTAACCATAGAATAAGTGAAGGGGGTAACAGCAGCTGTATTAACCACATAATAAGTGAAGGGGGTAACAGCAGCTGTATTAACCACATAATAAGTAAAGGGGGTAGCAGCAGCTGTTTGGGCTGTATTAACCATAGAAGAAGTGAAGGGGGTAGCAGCAGCTGTATTAACCACATAATAAGTGAAGGGGGTAGCAGCAGCTGTATTAACCACAGCAATAAGTGAAGGGGGTAGCAGCAGCTGTATTAACCACATAATAAGTGAAGGGGTAGCAGCAGCTGTATTAACCACAGAATAAGTGAAGGGCTGTATTAACCATAGAAGAAGTGAAGTAGCAGCAGCTGTATTAACCATAGAAGAAGTGAAGGGGTAGCAGCAGCTGTATTAACCACATAATAAGTGAAGGGGGTAGCAGCAGCTGTATTAACCACATAATAAGTGAAGGGGGTAGCAGCAGCTGTATTAACCACATAATAAGTGAAGGGGGTAGCAGCAGCTGTATTAACCACATAATAAGTGAAGGGGGTAGCAGCAGCTGTATTAACCACATAATAAGTGAAGGGGGTAGCAGCAGCTGTATTAACCACATAATAAGTGAAGGGGGTAGCAGCAGCTGTATTAACCACATAATAAGTGAAGGGGGTAGCAGCAGCTGTATTAACCATAGAAGAAGTGAAGGGGGTAGCAGCAGCTGTATTAACCACATAATAAGTGAAGGGGGTAGCAGCAGCTGTATTAACCACAGAATAAGTGAAGGGGGTAGCAGCAGCTGTATTAACCATAGAAGAAGTGAAGGGGGTAGCAGCAGCTGTATTAACCATAATAAGTGAAGGGGGTAGCAGCAGCTGTATTAACCATAGAATAAGTGAAGGGGGTAGCAGCAGCTGTATTAACCATAGAAGAAGTGAAGGGGGTAGCAGCAGCTGTATTAACCATAGAAGAAGTGAAGGGGGTAGCAGCAGCTGTATTAACCACATAATAAGTGAAGGGGGTAGCAGCAGCTGTATTAACCATAGAATAAGTGAAGGGGGTAGCAGCAGCTGTATTAACCATAGAAGAAGTGAAGGGGGTAGCAGCAGCTGTATTAACCACATAATAAGTGAAGGGGGTAGCAGCAGCTGTATTAACCATAGAATAAGTGAAGGGGGTAGCAGCAGCTGTATTTAACCACAGAAGAAGTGAAGGGGTTAACAGCAGCTGTATTTAACCACAGAAGACGTGAAGGCGGTAGCAGCAGCTGTATTAACCACATAATAAGTGAAGGGGGTAGCAGCAGCTGTATTAACCACATAATAAGTAAAGGGGGTAGCAGCAGCTGTATTTAACCACAGAAGAAGTGAAGGGGTTAACAGCAGCTGTATTTAACCACAGAAGACGTGAAGGCGGTAGCAGCAGCTGTATTAACCACAGAAGAAGTGAAGGCGGTAGCAGCAGCTGTTTTTGCTATATGGCCATATGTAGTTACAGGGATGTTTGTCTGTCACTCAGTGTGTGTGTGTGTGTGTGTGTGTGTGTGTGTGTGTGTGTGTGTGTGTGTGTGTGTGTGTGTGTGTGTGTGTGTGGTTGGCTCTCTCCTGCATCTGGCATCATGGGCTCCCTTCCAATACACAAGGGACTATACACTGTGTTATCTGTGCTCATTTGTCAAAAAACATACTTATCTTTATCTCTCTCTGGTTGATTCTCACAGTGGATGTATTTTTCTTTCTCAGTTACCCACAGTCAACATATACCCCCACCGTCTCGCTCTGTACTCTCTCCTCCATAGTGTCTGTACTTGTGTGAATGTCAAATCAAATCAAATTGTATTGGTCACATGGTTGAACATGTGAGTGTGTGTGTGTGTGTGCATGTCAACATGTGCGGGTGTGTGAGAGAGATATTGTGTGCGTGCATGACATGCATACATGCATGCATTTGCATGTCTATGTGTGCAAAAGTTTTTCCTGCAGTGTGCATGAAAGCACTCTTTTGTGTGTCTTCTGCATGGGTAAGGGCCTCTGCCAGCTTGCTCTCTGACTGCACTCCAGTGCTCCCCATCTGCCTCCCTGGTGATGGAGCTCTCTGCCAGGGGAGGCCTTCTACACTAAGGCCTGTTAGCACCTGTGACAAAGGACACTGTTGGGCTTTGTTCAATGTAGCAGCCCTGTGTGGTCACGCTCAAATAGCACCTATATGGTCACACAAACAGCAGAACATGCCTCCCTACTCCGCTGACAAAGCTGGTGATGTCTCAGAGAAAATAGCGGACTTACAAAGGACAGAGGGAATAAGGTACTTTGCTACCTTAGAACTCAGAATCGTAGGTAATGTTACTTTAATGTGTGTTTTTTGTTGTTGATTGATTTCATTGCATCTCATTGAAGTCTCACAGTACTATTACAAGGAGATACAGTAGTTATGTAATAACTTACAGTATTCATCCACTTATCGCCATACTGTCAGCTGGCACATAGGAATCAACAAAGACTCTCCACTTCTGAAGGCCTTTGGGCATCTTCTCTACTTTGACCCAGCTCTGTTGATATTGATGGATCTCGGTCTCCATTGGTCTCCGACATTTTGTCTTGGGACTTCCTCTCCTCCATTTGTCTTCTGCTACTCTTGGAATGAGATCTTATTTTCCTATCCAACTCCAGCAGCGTCTCCTGAGTATTGTGTCCATAGATTCACGTTTGTTGTACCCTCCAGGCAAAGATTTACAGTTTGTTGTTGACAAATGCTCTTCACTTATGAATGGTGGAGAATAGATATCCCTTATGTACCACATTCCAGGCCAGAGTAAGTGTTCTGTTATTGATGGCGCCTTCCTCAAGCTATGAATGATGAAGGAGCAAATGTTCCCTATGCACGAATCAATGCAGCAAAGGGGTTTCGGTCCTTCCTGTCACTGAGTAGCTTACAAGATTCCTCTAATACAAGAACAATAACTCCTCTCCCTTTCCCCTTTTTACGACTGACTGTCACCTGAAGGAGGTCAAAGAAACAAAGAAAATATATTTTCAGCAGACCATCTTTAAATCAAATCAAATGTATTTATATAGCCCTGAACATGTACATGTACATTTACATGTGTTACTGGGGATTACCAACTAGGCTTTCGGGCACCATAGATGTGGATTCCGAGAAAGTGGGGGTTAAGTCTATGATATTCCTTGTACCAAGAGGGAAAGTAGCACCAATTTCGCCAGTAATATTGAAACACGTGTCTGTGTCAAACTGAAGGACTTGTTGATATAACTTAAAGCATACTTTGATATTTTTAATCAGGATTTTTCTGTAATTAACAAGGAATATAATGTGTATCTGCTGTAAGATATAATTTATTTATTTTACTCAAGGCATGTTTAACCTACAAGCTAAGTATTTCATACTAGGGACTGTGAAACTGTTTTCTGTACAGTAGGTACATAATGTAAATCTCAGATTTATCTCATTGGACATAAATGTGCTGAATTGTCAGAATCAGAAATTCTCAGAAATGTACCAGAATGGCACTGACAGAGAGGACTGCCTCGCTTCTAGTCCTGAGGAAACTTTGCTACAAGCATTTCGCTACTCTCGCAATAACATCTGCTAACTATGTGTATGTGACTAATACTATTTACTTACATTTTATTTGAATCAACGGGGTAGTCCCGTGCCACCTTGTCCGGCCTATCAGCCTGCCGTCTGTGAGTATCCCTATATTTTCAGGACTTGCTAACAGACGGTTAGATCAATTTCTTCGTGGTGCGGCCATGCCAGTATTATCCACATCTCCTTGGAAACCAAACACCTATTGACGAGACCTATTCTAGCCAAAACAGAAGCAATCATCCCAGATGTGATCCTGTGGAATGCACTGCTCATTCAAGCCTAAGTGACTGAGTTCACAGTGCCATCCCGGTTGGAATCAGAGGACAAATTCATGGAGAAGCTCTAATAGACTTTTACTTTCCTGGACTGAGAACTGAGAGAGAAAATCTACAAGAAAATGGCAACCAGTGAAGGAAAAAAAACACCATTGTAAAAATGTTATGTTTATTTATTTTCCATGTTGTACTTTAACTATTTGCACATAATATGACATTTCAAATGTGTTTATTGATTTGGAACTTTGGTGAGTGTAGTGTTTACTGTATATGTTTTACTGTTTATTTCACTTTTGTATAATATCTACTTCACTTGCCTTGGCAATGTTAACATATGTTTCCCATGCCAATAAAACCCTTAAATTGCATTGAAATTGAAATTGAATTGAGAGAGAGAAGTGGGTAGAGCTGCTTCGGCTGTGAGCTACTTCGGCCTGCTGGTCTCAGCACTACTGTCGAGAGAGACTTGGACAGTAAACATTTTCCCCGGCTCCATCCCATCCTAACTGAATCCACCTGGGCAGGCAACACCGACATACAAGTCATTTACCCTATTGCGTTCTTAATTTCCTCTGAAAGTGGCGCTGTGAGTGTAAAGTGGTGGAAGTCATTGAGTATTGTAAGACGACAGGTCTAATTTACAAACCAATGATCAATACTGTCCATATCGGATGCTAACTGGCAGTCTAGTCTATGGCTATTCCTGGTTGGTGAGCTCTCTATAGTTTCCCAGTTGTGAAAGCCTATGTCAACATAGCCCCCCACTCGTGTGGATGTGTTGTTGTGTTTACCTGAGTTGAGTATGGAAGCCTATGTCAACATAGCCCCCCACTCGTGTGGATGTGTTGTTGTGTTTACCTGAGTTGAGTATGGAAGCCTATGTCAACATAGCCCCCACCTCGTGTGGATGTGTTGTTGTGTTTACCTGAGTTGAGTATGGAAGCCTATGTCAACATAGCCCCCACTCGTGTGGATGTGTTGTTGTGTTTACCTGAGTTGAGTATGGAAGCCTATGTCAACATAGCCCCCCACTCGTGTGGATGTGTTGTTGTGTTTACCTGAGTTGAGTATGGAAGCCTATGTCAACATAGCCCCCACTCGTGTGGATGTGTTGTTGTGTTTACCTGAGTTGAGTATGGAAGCCTATGTCAACATAGCCCCCACTCGTGTGGATGTGTTGTTGTGTTTACCTGAGTTGGATGTGTTGTTGTGTTTGCCTGAGTTGAGTATGGAAGCCTATGTCAACATAGCCCCCACTCGTGTGGATGTGTTGTTGTGTTTACCTGAGTTGAGTATGGAAGCCTATGTCAACATAGCCCCCACTCGTGTGGATGTGTTGTTGTGTTTACCTGAGTTGAGTATGGAAGCCTATGTCAACATAGCCCCCCACTCGTGTGGATGTGTTGTTGTGTTTACCTGAGTTGAGTATGGAAGCCTATGTCAACATAGCCCCCCACTCGTGTGGATGTGTTGTTGTGTTTACCTGAGTTGAGTATTGAAGCCTATGTCAACATAGCCCCCACTCGTGTGGATGTGTTGTTGTGTTTACCTGAGTTGAGTATGGAAGCCTATGTCAACATAGCCCCCACTCGTGTGGATGTGTTGTTGTGTTTGCCTGAGTTGAGTATGGAAGCCTATGTCAACATAGCCCCCACTCGTGTGGATGTGTTGTTGTGTTTACCTGAGTTGAGTATGGAAGCCTATGTCAACATAGCCCCCACTCGTGTGGATGTGTTGTTGTGTTTACCTGAGTTGAGTATGGAAGCCTATGTCAACATAGCCCCCCACTCGTGTGGATGTGTTGTTGTGTTTACCTGAGTTGAGTATGGAAGCCTATGTCAACATAGCCCCCCACTCGTGTGGATGTGTTGTTGTGTTTACCTGAGTTGAGTATGGAAGCCTATGTCAACATAGCCCCCCACTTGTGTGAATGTGTTGTTGTGTTTACCTGAGTTGAGTATGGAAGCATATTCATAATGACCTATGAAGCTTCTCACTTCAAAAACTGTATTGTGTCCCATTATGCCCTCTTACCTAATTTTCCAACTTATTTAGTCTAGTAAATACAATTTTGAATGAATTGTTTGTGGGGTTGAAGTCGTTTGCGAGCAACTGGCTTTTTGCACTTCCAGAGTTCAGAAAGATAATATAGTAAATTGACTTGATTGGACTATTGGTGATAGAGTGAATAAGGGTATAACGGTTAATGACAGCTACTGATAGAGTTGATTCAAGGGTTTCTCCATATCCAACCCTTAATGGTGCCCCTATTAGATTCATCTGGATTGGATAACCAAATGAATCAAAGAAATCTGAACCATTAATTATTGCAGTAATTCATCAGTAAATTATTATTAATATTAATTAGCCAAAAGTCATGACAGAAGGCATTGGAAAATCTATCAATAAATCTACTTAAGGTGTTTTATTGGTAGGGATAACCTTGAAACTAGCAACCCTAATACTTATACCATTACCCTTTTATTAAATTGGAGATTTTTAAATATACTGTACATATCTTGCTATCAGCCAAAATATAATACCATGCTTATGATCTGTGATTTGATAGCTTCAACGCAGTTACACCTCCAACAAAAAGCTATGATATACTATGTAGTATACTATGTAGTATACTATGTAGTATACTATGTAGTATACTATGTAGTATACTATGTATAGCAGGTTAACGCTGGAACTGATTTAATCCTGGCCAGTCTATATCCATTACATACTGACTGCAGTATACCGGTACACCAATAGTAGGTGGGATTCCCAAACAAATCCACACGGATCCACAAAGGAGGAATTACTTACATTCTGATCTATCTCTGTCGTATAGACTGCATTTAACATCCCTCCTCCCTTCTCCCTCTCTCACACACCATAATAAAACACCATATTAGCATCTCAGACACAGAGACAAATATTCCTCTCCCTCTCACTCCCTTCTCTTTTACGCTGGCTCTATGGCATACTAGCAATTCCATCACAAAGAGTTGGGTGAAAATATGCGTCAGACACAAACACAACAATCATTTTAATGATCCGCTGTAGCTCCATTCAATTACATTCCATGAAATATTCAACAGATTTCTGGCTCTAATTTAGGTTGGGGCGGGGGAGAACGCACTGTGTGTATGTGTGTGTGTGTAAGAGAGAGAGAGAGTGATTGTGTGCGTGTGTGACGTGCATGCATTTGCATGCATTTGCATGCCTGTGTGTGTGTATGTTTTCCTGCAGTGTGCATGAAAGCACTCTTTTCTGTGTCTTCTGCATAGGGGTAGGGCCTCTGCCAGCTTGCTCTCTGACTGCACTCCAGTGCTCCCCATCTGTGCTCTGCCTCCCTGGTGATGGAGCTCTCTGCCAGAGGAGGCATTCTGCGCTAAGGCCTGTTAGCACCCGTGACAAAGGACACTGTTGGGCTTTGTTTAACAATCATTTTAATGATCCGCTGCAGCTCCATTCAATTACATTCCATGAAATATTAAAAGCCTTTCCTTCTCTGATTTAGGTTGGGGGGGCCTCGTGCGAGTGCACTATGGGCATGCATGTTGGTTGCAAATGCAGAAAATACAGATTGTTTTTAATGACTTCACTGTTTCCATTTTCTGACAGACATTTACCTACTGGGGCTGGAGCGAAGCAGTCAGTAAACAGGATTTTACCGACTGGGGTTGGAGCGAGGCAGTCAGTAAACAACATAGAAGTACATTTGCTAGAGCCTCTTGAAACGTCTTAGGGATTGCAATGACAACAGCCAGTGAAAGTGCAGAGCGCCAAATTCAAACAACAGAAATCTCATAATTACAATTTCTCAAACATAAATGTATATTATACCATTTTAAAGGTAATCTTGTTATTAATACCACCAAAGTGTCCAATTTCAAATAGGCTTTACAGCGAAAGCACCACAAATGATTATGTTAGGTCACCGCCAAGTCACAGAAAGATTCAGCCATTTTTCCAGCCAAAGAGAGGAGTCACAAAAAGCACAAATATAGATAAAATTAATCACCAACCTTTGATGATCTTCATCAGATGACACTCATAGGACTTCATGTTACACAATACATATATGTTTTGTTCAATAAAGTGCATATTTATCAAAAAAAATCTCAGTATACATTGGCGCATTATGTTCACTAGTTCCAAAAGCATCCGGTGATATTTCAGAGCGGCACATCAGTTTACAGAAATACTCATTATAAATGTTGATAAAAATACAAGTGGTAGACATGGAAATATAGATACATTTCTCCTTAATGCAAACGCTGTGTCATATTTCAAAAAAGCTTTACGAAAAATTCAAACCATGCAATAATCTGAGAACGGCGCTCAGAAAACAAATAGATATATCCGCCATGTTGGAGTCAACAGAAATCAAAAATAACATTATAAATATTCACTTACCTTTGATGATCTTCATCAGAATGCACTCCCAGGAATCCCAGTTCCACATTAAATGTTTGATTTGTTCGATAATGTCCTTCATTTATGTCCAAATAGCTACTTTGTTTGCGTGTTTGGTAAACAAAAACAATGTCACGAAGCGCGTTCACTAGTTGCAGACGAAATGTCAAAAAGTTCCGTTACTCTCCGTAGAAACATGTCAAACGATGTATGGAATCAATCTTTAGGATGTTTAACATAAAACTTCAATAATATTCCAACCTTCAGAAAAGCAAAGGAGCTCGAGCTACCTCTCATGTGAAATGCACATGACCAGCGAGTGACTGCTGGCAGACCTTTGACTCAATCTTCTCTCATTCTCTCCTCTTTCACAGTAGAACCCTCAAACAAGTTTCTAAAGACGGTTGACATCTAGTGGAAGCCTTAGGAAGTGCAACATAACCAATATCCCACTGTGTATTCAATAGGGGCTGAGTTGAAAATCGACCAACCTCAGATTTCCCGCTTCCTGTTGAGATTTATTCTCAGGTTTTTGACTGCCATATGAGTTCTGTTATACTCACAAAAATCATTCAAAAAGTTTTAGAAACTTCAGAGTGTTTTATATCCAAAACTAATAATACTATGCATATATTAGCATCTGGTACTGAGGAGCAGGCAGTTTACTCTGGGCACCTTTTCATCTAAGCTACTCAATACTGCCTGTAGCCATAAATGAAATTAAGGATCATCCCCTTTTTTTCCCGCCTTAAATGACATACCCAAATCGAACTACCTGTAGCTCAGGCCCTGAAGCAAGGATTTGCATATCCTTGGTAACATTTGAAAGGAAACACTTTGAAGTTTGTGGAAATGTGAAAGGAATGTAGGAGAATATAACACATTAAATCTGGTAAAAGATAATACAAAGAAAGAAAACCTTACCATGATCTTTGAAATGCAAGGGAAATGCCATAATGTATTTTTCCAGCCCAGGTGAAATTTATTTAGATTTTGGCCACTAGATGGAGGCAGTGTGTGCAAAGTTTCAGACTGATCTAATGAACCATTGCATTTCTGTTCAAAATGTTTCATGAAGACTGCCTAATTGGTTTATTAATAACTTTTCATGTTCAAAACGGTACACTTTTCTCAAACAATAGCATGGTATTATTTCACTGTCATAGCTACTATAAATTGGACAGTGCAGTTAGATTAACAAGAATTTAAGCTTTCTGCCAATATCAGATATGTCTATGTCCTGGGAAATGTTCTTGTTACTTACAACCTCATGCTAATCACATTAGCCTATGTTAGCTCAACCTACCCGCAGGTGACCCACCAATCCTGAAGAAGCTCTAGACATTCCCATTCAAGCTTTTTTTTATGGGTGGACCGGCGGGCCCCATTGAGAGAACCCATGATTGTTCCCATGAAATTGCCATGGTCTGAGGGGCTTTGTTCCATTTAGCAGTTATATTTCTATGGCATACTTTTTGGTGTGCCGGTGCTAATGAACAGTTACTGCAGGCCAACCATTTCACAATCATGTCAGCTTATAGTGTTGGCTGGTGAACACTAAATAAGCAGAGTAGTTTCCATTAAAACACAAGCATATTAATGTTTGAATGATTCGTACTACCCTGTGAACATTTTTTGCTCTGTCTGTATCTTGCCCACTGCTTTAGTGAAAATGTGTGTGTCACCATCGAGAAATGTCCTCGGGCCGTTTTCACATGTTCCCAGTGGAACCAAGCTGATTTGAAAATGTTAAGTGTTATTTCTACTAAACACCAGCTTGTAAGTCCATTATAAGTGTACTCCAAATGTGGTCGGACACATCTGGGACAGTTCCCCAGAACTTCACATTTACACCATGTCTTCACATGGAATAGGATCCAGCTAAACGTGTAGGCTACTCTCTGAAGTGGACAAGGGTACACAGGAGATAGGCTGAAATATGGAATTGTTTTAAGATGGTCATACTATGGATAATTTAGCTATTTGATTTTTTAATTTTTCTACCCCTTTAGGGATCAAAAATAAATAAATAAATTATTTGATGAAATATGGATTTTGGCCTTTACTACTAAAGCCCATAGAAATAACTTCATAAATGGCAAAAAGGACTGAAAAAAAAGAAATCATAAGGTTTTGAAGTGTCTGTCCTAAATCTAGGAGAAAAACAAAACACTCAGGAAATATATATCTACAGTACCAGTCAAACGTTTGGACACACCTACTCATTGAAGAGTTTTTCTTTATTTTTTACAATTTTCTACATTGTAGTTTTTGTCTTCACTATTATTCTATGAAATAACACATATGGAATCATATAGTAACCAAAACAATGTTAAACAAATCAAATTATATTTTAGATTCTTCAAAGTAGCACCCCTTTGCCTTGATGACAGCTTTGCACACTCTTGGCATTCTCTCAACCAGCTTCATGAGGTAGTCATCTGGAATTCATTTCAATGAACAGGTGTGCCTTGTTAAAAGTGAATTTCTTTCCTTCTTAATGTGTTTGAGCCAATCAGTTGCGTTGTGACAAGGTAGGGGTGGTATACAGAAGATAGCCCTATTTGGTGAAATACCAAGTCTATATTATGAGAAGAACAGCTCAAATACGCATTTCTAAACATTTCTAAAAACCTGTTTTCACTTTGTCATTATGGGGTATTGTGTGTAGATTGATGAGGGAGAAGAAACGATTTATTCAATTTTAGAATAAGACTGTAATGTAACAAAATGTGGAAAAGGTGAAGGGTTCGGAATACTTTGCAAATGCACTGTACATTTGAAACCAGCAGCCGGATTGGACCACACAGAATAGGTATTGAAAGAAATCCACCTACAAATATTAGGAGAATTACAGTCTTGTCAGACATTTTCTATTAATATTTTATCCGTCAAATTGGATACCAATGATGGCAAGGCCATTCTGGGTACAAATACATCCTCTTCAATTTCAGATCACCCAAAATAAAGTAGTATTCAAACCGTCCCTTTCAGTTAGGGTGACAGTTCCCATAGTAGAGAAGATATAGAGTAGAGAAGATATAGAGTAGAGAAGCTATAGAGTAGAGAAGACAGAGTAGAGAAGACAGAGTAGAGAGGACAGAGTAGAGGATAGAGTAGAGAAGAGAAGACAGAAGACAGAGTAGAGAAAACAGAGTAGAGAAGAGAAGACAGAGAGAACACAGAGTAGAGAAGAGAAGACAGAAGACAGAGTAGAGAAACAGAGTAGAAGAAGACAGAGTAGAGAAAACAGAGTAGAGAAGAGAAGACATAGAAGACATAGAGTAGAGAGGACAGGGTAGAGAGGACAGAGTAGAGGATAGAGTAGAAGACAGAGTAGAGAAGAGAAGACAGAAGACAGAGTAGAGAAGAAGACAGAAGACAGAGTAGAGAAGAGAAGACAGAGTAGAGAACACAGAGTAGAGAAGAAAGACAGAAGACAGAGTAGAGAAAACAGAGTAGAGAAGAGAAGACATAGAAGACATAGAGTAGAGAGGACAGGGTAGAGAGGACAGAGTAGAGGATAGAGTAGAATACAGAGTAGAGAAGAGAAGACAGAAGACAGAGTAGAGAAGAGAAGATAGAAGACAGAAGAGAAGACAGAGTAGAGAACACAGAGTAGAGAAGACAGAAGACAGAGTAGAGAAAACAGAGTAGAGAAGAGAAGACAGAAGACAGAGTAGAGAAACAGAGTAGAGAAGAGAAGACATAGAAGACATAGAGTAGAGAGGACAGGGTAGAGAGGACAGAGTAGAGGATAGAGTAGAAGACAGAGTAGAGAAGAGAAGACAGAAGACAGAGTAGAGAAGAGAAGACAGAAGACAGAGTAGAGAAGAGAAGACAGAGTAGAGAACACAGAGTAGAGAAGAGAAGACAGAAGACAGAGTAGAGTAGAGAAGACAGAAGACAGAGTAGAGAAAACAGAGTAGAGAGAGAAGACATAGAAGACATAGAGAGAGAGGACAGGGTAGAGGGACAGAGTAGAGGATAGAGTAGAATACAGAGTAGAGAAGAGAAGACAGAAGACAGAGTAGAGAAGAGAAGATATAGAAGACATAGAGTAGAGAAGAGAAGATATAGAAGACAGAGTAGAGAGGACAGAGTAGAGGATAGAGTAGAGAAGAGAAGACAGAAGACAGAGTAGAGAAAACAGAGTAGAGAAGAGAAGACATAGAAGACATAGTAGAGAAAACAGAGTAGAGAAGAGAAGACATAGAAGACATAGAGTAGAGAAGACAGAGTAGAGAGGACAGGGTAGAGGATAGAGTAGAAGACAGAGTAGAGAAGAGAAGACATAGAGTAGAGAAGAGAAGACATAGAAGACATAGAGTAGAGAAGAGAAGACATAGAAGACATAGAGTAGAGAAGACATAGAGTAGAGAAGACAGAGTAGAGAAGAGAAGACAGAAGACATAGAGTAGAGAAGACATAGAGTAGAGAAGACATAGAGTAGAGAAGACATAGAGTAGAGAAGACATAGAGTAGAGAAGACATAGAGTAGAGAAGACATAGAGTAGAGAAGACAGAGTAGAGAGGCCAGAGTAGAGAAGACATAGAGTAGAGAAGACAGAGTAGAGAGGCCAGAGTAGAGAAGACATGGAGCTGTCAGTCAGTGGCATGTCACTGTGTCGCATGGCAGTTCAGTTCTGGCCTAGATAACCTTACTAGAAACCTCACTGTCAGCCATAATGGAGGGAAAAGGAGGGAAGAGAGAGAGGAGGAATCTCTTAAACAGAACACAAATCAGCCAATCGTTAGGCCTGTTCATTGATCGGAGCCATAATGAGTTTGGTGTTTAGGGTACAGAATGCAACACACACATACACAAAGTGAGGGGCCCCGACCAACAGCGCTCGTCGTTTTCCATCCCCGCCACTCCGGCTGCCTTGGTTGGGTAATTAATCTAAAACAACGCTATCGATTTTTCATTCCGCACAATTGCAGGTGCTTTTTGGGATGTCCACTACACCTCTCCCAGGAATAGAAAGATCTCTCTCCTGAAGTGTGGAGTGGAGGCAACATGAGGTAGGGACTGGAATAGGCCAGTTCTCTCCATTGACCCATTGAGCTTTAAAGCGTTATAAGACATCATATAATGGAGAGAATTAAATTAGGAAACAACGTTGATTTTGGTGGAAAGATTGAAAAAACGATTTTTGAAACCTAACATACCGAAAATAGCACCAGGCTTCATCGTACAAACCAGACAGGAAGTCTATTTTTATACTGTGGCCTCTGTTTTTTTGCACCTCCCCCGCTCATCCCAGTTCCACTGCATTACAGTACACAGCCATACAGCAGGTAGCCGTCACTCCTTTTGTCATTTATATTTTTTAAATTAACCTTTATTTAACTAGGCATATAATGACGCCCCACCAAAAGGCAAAAGGCAAAAGGCCTCCTGTGGGGAGGGGAATTGGAATTAATTATTGATTTTTTTAAAAACATAGGACAAAACACACATCATGACAAGAGAGACACCACAACACTACATAAAGAGACCTAAGACAACAGCATAGCATGGCAGCAACACATGACAACAGAGCATGGTAGCAATACAACATGACTACAATATGGTAGAAACACAACATGGTAGCAGCACAAAACATGTTACAAACATGATTGGGCACAGACAACAGCACAAAGGGCAAGAAAGTAGAGACAACAATACACGCGAAACAGCCACAATTACATTTACATTTACATTTAAGTCATTTAGCAGACGCTCTTATCCAGAGCGACTTACAAATTGGTGCATTCACCTTATGACATCCAGTGGAACAGTCACTTTACAATAGTGCATCTAAATCTTAAAAGGGGGGGGGTGAGAAGGATTACTTATCCTATCCTAGGTATTCCTTAAAGAGGTGGGGTTTCAGGTGTCTCCGGAAGGTGGTGATTGACTCCGCTGTCCTGGCGTCGTGAGGGAGTTTGATCCACCTTTTGGGGGGCCAGAGCAGCGAACAGTTTTGACTGGGCTGAGCGGAACTGTACTTCCTCAGTGGTAGGAAGGCGAGCAGGCCAGAGGTGGATGAATGCAGTGCCCTTGTTTGGGTGTAGGGCCTGATCAGAGCCTGGAGGTACTGAGGTGCCGTTCCCCTCACAGCTCCGTAGGCAAGCACCATGGTCTTGTAGCGGATGCGAGCTTCAACTGGAAGCCAGTGGAGAGAGCGGAGGAGCGGGGTGACGTGAGAGAACTTGGGAAGGTTGAACACCAGACGGGCTGTGGCGTTCTGGATGAGTTGTAGGGGTTTAATGGCACAGGCAGGGAGCCCAGCCAACAGCGAGTTGCAGTAGTCCAGACGGGAGATGACAAGTGCCTGGATTAGGACCTGCGCCGCTTCCTGTGTGATGCAGGGTCGTACTCTGCGGATGTTGTAGAGCATGAACCTACAGGTACGGGCCACCGCCTTGATGTTAGTTGAGAACGACAGGGTGTTGTCCAGGATCACGGCAAGGTTCTTAGCGCTCTGGGAGGAGGACACAATGGAGTTGTCAACCGTGATGGCGAGATCATGGAACGGGCAGTCCTTCCCCGGGAGGAAGAGCAGCTCCGTCTTGCCGAGGTTCAGCTTGAGGTGGTGATCCGTCATCCACACTGATATGTCTGCCAGACATGCAGAGATGCGATTCGCCACCTGGTCATCAGAAGGGGGAAAGGAGAAGATTAATTGTGTGTCGTCTGCATAGCAATGATAGGAGAGACCATGTGAGGTTATGACAGAGCCAAGTGACTTGGTGTATAGCGAGAATAGGAGAGGGCCTAGAACAGAGCCCTGGGGGACACCAGTGGTGAGAGCGCGTGGTGAGGAGACAGATTCTCGCCACGCCACCTGGTAGGAGCGACCTGTCAGGTAGGACGCAATCCAAGCGTGGGCCGCGCCGGAGATGCCCAACTCGGAGAGGGTGGAGAGGAGGATCTGATGGTTCACAGTATCGAAGGCAGCCGATAGGTCTAGAAGGATGAGAGCAGAGGAGAGAGAGTTAGCTTTAGCGGTGCGGAGCGCCTCCGTGATACAGAGAAGAGCAGTCTCAGTTGAATGACTAGTCTTGAAACCTGACTGATTTGAATCAAGAAGGTCATTCTGAGAGAGATAGCGGGAGAGCTGGCCAAGGACGGCACGTTCAAGAGTTTTGGAGAGAAAAGAAAGAAGGGATACTGGTCTGTAGTTGTTGACATCGGAGGGATCGAGTGTAGGTTTTTTCAGAAGGGGTGCAACTCTCGCTCTCTTGAAGACGGAAGGGACATAGCCAGCGGTCAGGGATGAGTTGATGAGCGAGGTGAGGTAAGGGAGAAGGTCTCCGGAAATGGTCTGGAGAAGAGAGGAGGGGATAGGGTCAAGCGGGCAGGTGTTTGGGCGGCCGGCCGTCACAAGACGCGAGATTTCATCTGGAGAGAGAGGAGAAAGAGGTCAGAGCACAGGGTAGGGCAGTGTGAGCAGAACCAGCGGTGTCGTTTGACTTAGCAAACGAGGATCGGATGTCGTCGACCTTCTTTTCAAAATGGTTGACGAAGTCATCTGCAGAGAGGGAGGAGGGGGGGGGATTCAGGAGGGAGGAGAAGGTGGCAAAGAGCTTCCTAGGGTTAGAGGCAGAAGCTTGGAATTTAGAGTGGTAGAAGGTGGCTTTAGCAGCAGAGACAGAAGAGGAAAATGTAGAGAGGAGGGAGCGAAAGGATGCCAGGTCCGCAGGGAGGCGAGTTTTCCTCCATTTCCGCTCGGCTGCCCGGAGCCCTGTTCTGTGAGCTCGCAATGAGTCGTCGAGCCACGGAGCGGGAGGGGAGGACCGAGCCGGCCTGGAGGATAGGGGGCATAGAGAGTCAAAGGATGCAGAAAGGGAGGAGAGGAGGGTTGAGGAGGCAGAATCAGGAGATAGGTTGGAGAAGGTTTGAGCAGAGGGAAGAGATGATAGGATGGAAGTGGAGAGAGTAGCGGGGGAGAGAGAGCGAAGGTTGGGACGGCGCGATACCATCCGAGTAGGGGCAGTGTGGGAAGTGTTGGATGAGAGTGAGAGGGAAAAGGATACAAGGTAGTGGTCGGAGACTTGGAGGGGAGTTGCAATGAGGTTAGTGGAAGAACAGCATCTAGTAAAGATGAGGTCGAGCGTATTGCCTGCCTTGTGAGTAGGGGGGGGAGGTGAGAGGGTGAGGTCAAAAGAGGAGAGTGGAAAGAAGGAGGCAGAGAGGAATGAGTCAAAGGTAGACGTGGGGAGGTTAAAGTCGCCCAGAACTGTGAGAGGTGAGCCGTCCTCAGGAAAGGAGCTTATCAAGGCATCAAGCTCATTGATGAACTCTCCGAGGGAACCTGGAGGGCGATACATGATAAGGATGTTAAGCTTGAAAGGGCTGGTAACTGTGACAGCATGGAATTCAAAGGAGGCGATAGACAGGTGGGTAAGGGGAGAAAGAGAGAATGACCACTTGGGAGAGATGAGGATCCCGGTGCCACCACCCCGCTGACCAGAAGCTCTCGGGGTGTGCGAGAACACGTGGGCGGACGAAGAGAGAGCAGTAGGAGTGGCAGTGTTATCTGTGGTGATCCATGTTTCCCTCAGTGCCAAGAAGTCGAGGGACTGGAGGGAGGCATAGGCTGAGATGAACTCTGCCTTGTTGGCCGCAGATCGGCAGTTCCAGAGGCTACCGGAGACCTGGAACTCCATGTGGGTCGTGCGCGCTGGGACCACCAGATTAGGGTGACCGCGGCCACGCGGTGTGGAGCGTTTGTATGGTCTGTGCAGAGAGGAGAGAACAGGGATAGACAGACACATAGTTGACAGGCTACAGAAGAGGCTACGCTAATGCAAAGGAGATTGGAATGACAAGTGGACTACACGTCTCGAATGTTCAGAAAGTTAAGCTTACGTAGCAAGAATCTTATTGACTAAAATGATTGTCAGTAAGCGTGTCCATGATTGAGTCTTTGAATGAAGAGATTGAGATAAAATGGTCCAGTGTTTGTTGCAACTCGTTCCAGTCGCTAGCTGCAGCGACATTCAAGGGTTGCTTTGCATGATGTATTGTTGTCTCTACCTTCTTGCCCTTTGTGCTGTTGTCTGTGCCCAATAATGTTTGTATCATGTTGTGTGCTGCTACCATGTTGTGTTGCTACCATGTTGTTGTCATGTTGTGTTGCTACCATGCTGTTTTGTCATGTGTTGCTGCCTTCCTATGTTGTTGTCTTAGGTCTCTCTTTATGTAGTGTTGTGTTGTCGCTCTTGTCGGGATGTGTGTTTTGTCCTGTTTGTATTTATGTTTTATTTTTAATCCCAGGCCCCCATCCCCGCAGGAGGCCTTTTGTCTTTTGGTAGACCATCATTGTAAATAAGAATTTGTTCTTAACTGACTTGCCTAGTTAAAATAAATGTCTCAGTTATGACCAACACATCTGGATTGGAGCTGTGAACACACACTTTCATTTGATACATTTTTAGGTAATAAGCTTCTAGTGTTAATGTGCAGAAAACCCAGGCTTTTACGAGAGCAGAAATCAGTGAAGCAGATATCAGAGAACAAATCGGAATTGATGCTAGCAACAGTAGATGGGCCAGGGTACATGCACATTTCCAGATATAATCAGCAGTAATACAACCAGGGCACTGCAGAGGACAGGAAGAGCTGTCCTAACATTTGAATGTGTATTTTGGGGCTCCCAAGTGGCGCAGCGGTCTAAGGCACCACATCACAGTGTCACTGCAGTTCCTGGTTTGATTCCAGGCTGCATCACATTCGGCCATAAGGTGGAGCACAATTGGCCCAGCATCGTCCGGGGTTGGCCGGGGTTGGCCGGGGTAGGCCGGGGTAGGCCGGGGTTGACCGTCATTGTAAATAAGAATTTGTTCTTAACTGACTTGCATAGTTCAATAAAGGTTAAATACATATTTTTAAATTATGGCAACAAGATCATATTGAACAGCAATTGCATCAGGTAATATGAATACAAAGGCGGTGAGAGGTGGATAGAATAGGATGGGAGGCCAAGAGTCTGTGTAACCAATAGAGTCAGAGTCCTGAGTGTGGGAACAAACAAGCAAGTTCATAGTCAACAAAGCATGCAGGAGTCATGAGGCAAACAGCATAACGCACCAGAGAAAAATAAAACGACTTGGGGCCAGCCATTGTAAGTTCATAGTCATTCACCCCAAACAGTGCGTGTGTGCTGCAGGTGAGTGAAAGCTCAGGAGAGAGGGGGGAGTGTGGTAAACGACAGACGTTAAACAGATCGCCAGTTGGAATCCAATCAGCAGTGCAGCAGGCAATGGGAGTAGGTGTCACACCCACTTGGGAGAAGCTTTTTTTGGGAGTCAGATTCCTTGTGAGCTTCATGAGGTGAAAATAAAGAGGTTCGTTTTCCTTTCTTCCACGGAAGACTAGTGTCAGCCTCCTGGGCCCGCCATAAATCACAGTCTAAGGGAGTCGTGGCATAGGGAGAGACCCCTGGTATACAGACACAATGCTCTCATAGCTCCATGCACTTCTGGGGCACGGCAGACACCTCCTTCATCATGATTATGGGTGCTCTCTTCATGCTAAAAACAGACTTCCTGGTTCATAGTTACAGTTACCGGTGGCGTTATTGCTGGGCGGATGGTCGTGGTCAACTGTCCAGGTAGGGCGAAACAGCATTTCTATTTTAGTTTTAGTTGCTGCTGTTGAGCGGTCAAAATGCTGTGGTGCTTTTGCCACTCAAATGCAATCAAATGACATTAGCTTTGTCTGTCGGTGTGTAGTTTTCCGTTTGTTCAAAATGCTATGCCCTGAGATAAACCATTCGAGAAAGTTCCCCTTTTAAAACATGTAATGGGTATTTATTTTGCATTATTCTTCAATTATTCATGTTTACTTGTAGATACAGTAATGGAAGATGTTGTTTTATCCTGATCTGGTAACCCAGTGGTTCCTAAACTTGTTTGTGCTTTGACCATACCTAAAGATTTTGGAACTTTCAGTGATCCAAGAAAAAGAAAAATTACAGCACATCTATAGCCACAGCCCAAAAATATTAATCAACCACAGGTAGCCCTCCAATGGCCCCGATCAGCCTTTTTGAATCCACAGTTTCCTGTAAACACACTGCTGAGTATGGAAACTGCAGCAGTATAGATAACGAGATAGTGGATGGTCAGGAAAGAGATAATCCAGAGTGAAGCACGGGGCCCAGGCCACTGTGTCTAGGGGCCAATCGGACACGCTGTCTGTCAAAGTGGAGACAGCCCGATCGGCCAGCACCACGCACTGATAGCTCACAGCTCACTCTGCCCCACCCGGAGGTGTCCATGGCGAGAGGGCACAGCAGGTAGCCATGCCAATGAGCACTGCCAAGGTCCCAGCGTCAGGTCATATCATATTTATCCAGGCCCTGACATCACTGGCCCAGAATCCTGTGCAGCCGAGCATATTTGTTTATTCACCAGTAGTGTGGGTGGTGTGGGTGGTCAGAAGTAATATGGGGATTATAATGCATGAATATAGGCAACTAACTGTTGTGACCAATGACGCATCCGCAGAGTGGAAATCAGGATATATATGCAATAATAGCAAGTGATGATGATGGTGATGAGGATGTCACATTAACGCTAATTTGTCTACATAAGAATAGCTACAACTGTACTTTTAACCTTGAGTGTTGTGTATAGTAGTTGTAAGTAGAAGGGAGTTGCCACTGTCTTCTACACCATCATCTGTCCAGACACCATCCAGACCAGTCATGTCTTGTCAGTCCTTCAGTGGATTACATAGCGGACCCAAAAGAGCCATGTTGAAGCCCGAGTCAGACGGCTACGGATAAAAATACGACCCAAAACACGTTACGGCGCTCGGATAATGGACAATCAACACAAAGGAATCCTCCCCCCACACACACCTGAAGGCTCCCAGAGGATGTTTTACCATCAACCGTGGGGTTGTTGACGGATATTAGAGCAGGCAGCCTCCGCACAGAAACCCCTCAGATTCCAACTAGGTAAATACCCGTAAGGGGCTCTCCCGGACGACTAGCGCTAACCCGTTCTACATAATCTGATGTTTTCCCGAACACGGATAGAGATGACAGAAAAATCCAGAAAGGCGTCATGTACAGAAGTGTAACCAGATTTTTCACTCTTTGGAAGATGGTGGGTAGAAGTTGTGGCCAGAGTCACCGTGAGAGGAAACTTTAACACTTAGAATCTGTGAGTGATTTATCAGTGTTGACCTTTAGAGATATTGGCTGTTGGTTTAATTTTATGTCACTCTCAGGCTACAGTCACGGTGTAAAACAGGTTATTCTATTCCAGATCAGGTTTTTGGGGAGGGCTGACTGTATGTGAAACTAAGCTGCTAGTACTTTGTATCTAGTGTGATCAGCTGCATTTTTAATTATAAAACTGGGCAAATATTTATCTACCCCAATGGAGATATGGTGGAATGACTGTTTTTATTAAAATCATGTTTGCTGATCTTGATTTCACATGCGAGGTCTGGAATCAAATCTAGGTTTGTCATCTTTGTGAGTCAGTGGAGGCTGCTGAGGAGAGAACGGCTCGTAAAAATGGCCGGAACCGAGCAAATTAAATGGCATCAAACACCTGGAAACCATGGAAACCAATGTGTTTAATGTATTTGATACTGTTCCACTGATTCCCCTCCAGCCCATCCTCCCAAATGAAGGTTCCATCAACCTCCTGTGGTGTGAGTATACATTGTTTAAATGACATGGTGAGAACTTGGTCACTGCCACACAGGGAATATAGAACCCCTAGTCCCAAACCTCACTTCACTGAATACACTTCATAGGCTACTCTGCCACACAGGGAATATAGAACCCCTAGTCCCAAACCTCACTTCACTGAATACACTTCATAGGCTACTCTGCCACACAGGGAATATAGAACCCCTAGTCCCAAACCTCACTTCACTGAATACACTTCATAGGCTACTCTGCCACACAGGGAATATAGAACCCCTAGTCCCAAACCTCACTTCACTGAATACACTTCATAGGCCAGTCTGCCACACAGGGAATATAGAACCCCTAGTCCCAAACCTCACTTCACTGAATACACTTCATAGGCTACTCTGCCACACAGGGAATATAGAACCCCTAGTCCCAAACCTCACTTCACTGAATACACTTCATAGGCCAGTCTGCCACACAGGGATTATAGAACCCCTAGTCCCAAACCTCACTTCACTGAATACACTTCATAGGCTACTCTGCCACACCGGGAATATGGAACCCCAAGTCCCAAACCTCACTTCACTGAATACACTTCATAGGCTACTCTGCCACACCGGGAATATGGAACCCCTAGTCCCAAACCTCACTTCACTGAATACACTTCATAGGCCAGTCTGCCACACAGGGAATATAGAACCCCTAGTCCCAAACCTCACTTCACTGAATACACTTCATAGGCTACTCTGCCACACAGGGAATATAGAACCCCTAGTCCCAAACCTCACTTCACTGAATACACTTCATAGGCTACTCTGCCACACAGGGAATATAGAACCCCTAGTCCCAAACCTCACTTCACTGAATACACTTCATAGGCCAGTCTGCCACACAGGGAATATAGAACCCCTAGTCCCAAACCTCACTTCACTGAATACACTTCATAGGCTACTCTGCCACACAGGGAATATAGAACCCCTAGTCCCAAACCTCACTTCACTGAATACACTTCATAGGCCAGTCTGCCACACAGGGAATATAGAACCCCTAGTCCCAAACCTCACTTCACTGAATACACTTCATAGGCCAGTCTGCCACACAGGGAATATAGAACCCCTAGTCCCAAACCTCACTTCACTGAATACACTTCATAGGCCAGTCTGACACACTGGGAGACATATCTGCACGGGAGTTTATGTCCCCTGGTCCCCAGAGTCAATATAAACTATATAGTCCATTCCTCTCCTTACACTTTCTCATCTTTCTACCCCTCCGTTTCTGTCAATGTTGAACTCTCTCCTACTGTGTATCACTCTTCTATCTGTTTGTCCCATAATGATTTCCAATCTCCCATTTACTCATCCCTCCCTCAATCCACGTACCTGTCTTTTTATTTTGCCTTTACTTAATTTGGCAAGTCAGTTAAATATTAAGAACAAATTATTTTTTTCAATGATGGCCTGGGAACAGTGGGTTAACTGTCTTGTCCAGGGGCAGAACGACAGATGTTATGCCTTGCCAGCTCGGGGATTTGATCTGGCAACCTTTCGGTTACTAGTCCAACAGTCTAACCACTTGGCGACCTGCCGTCTATTTCTCTTAACTCTCTCCCTACTATTGTCTATTTCACCATACAGATGTAGGATTTGAGCCAGTTTGCTACAGCAAGAAAATAATCCTGCAGCAACAGGAAATGTAAAGTATTATGTGGATTAGAATAAATGTACATTTTGTGTAGGGGTTGATACATTTTCTGTTAGGGCAAATCAAGTCTGACATTTTAAATTGGAAATTACAAACTTCAGAAGCCTTTTTAAACCTTGAATATACTACAAGTTTGCATTTCCTGATGTGCAGGAAAATTCTCATCAACAAAAGAGTGATCCAATTAAGACCCTATTATCTGTACATCCATGTAGACCCTTCCTTTTTTCCCTTCTCTCCCTTTTCCCATCCCCCTTTCCTCCTTTACCTAGCACCTGTCTCTCTCTTCTCTCCATTTCCCATCCCCCCTTTCCTCCTTTACCTAGCACATGTCTCTCTCTTCTCTCCCTTTCCCCATCCCCCCTTTCCTCCTTTACCTAGCACCTGTCTCTCTCTTCTCTCCCTTTTCCCATTCCCCCTTTCCTCCTTTACCTAGCACCTGTCTCTCTCTTCTCTCCATATTCCCATTCCCCCTTTCCTCCTTTACCTAGCACCTGTCTCTCTCTTCTCTCCCTTTTCCCATCCCCCCTTTCCTCCTTTACTTAGCACCGGTCTCTCTCTTCTCTCCCTTTCCCCATCCCCCTTTCCTCCTTTACCTAGCACCTGTCTCTCTCTTCTCTCCCTTTTCCCATCCCCCCTTTCCTCCTTTACTTAGCACATGTCTCTCTCTTCTCTCCCTTTCCCCATCCCCCCTTTCCTCCTTTACCTAGCACCTGTCTCTCTCTTCTCTCCATTTTCCCATCCCCCCTTTCCTCCTTTACCTAGCACCTGTCTCTCTCTTCTCTCCATTTTCCCATCCCCCCTTTCCTCCTTTACCTAGCACCTGTCTCTCTCTCGTCTCTCCTTCTCTTACTCTCTCTCCCTATCCTACTCCCCCTCTACCACTCATCATAACCTCTTCTCTCTGATAACACTCAAGTGGGTCTCTGCAGCTCTTGTTCAGTCTCCTCACGCTATGGGTGGAATCAGATGTTTGCCCTCACCACTGATGATGAATGAATCATTTCCTAGTCATCAGAAAGCAAATTTGTTTAGAATCATCCCACCACATCCTTTGGGGGTGTTTTGATCGCCTGCTTGTACAATTACAGTACATTCATTATGATCCTTATGTGAGACAAGAGAAGAACACAGAGACAAGCTGTGTTCAACCATTGTTCCTGTTCCCAAGAAAGCTAAGGTAACTGAGCTAAACGACTACCGCCCCGCCCCGTAGCACTCACTTCCGTCATCATGAAGTGCTTTGAGAGACTAGTCAAGGACCATATCACCTCCACCCTACCTGACACCCTAGACCCACTCCAATTTGCTTAACGCCCAAATAGGTCCACAGACGATGCAATCTCAACCACATTGCACACTGCCCTAACCCATCTGGACAAGAGGAATACCTATGTGAGAATGCTGTTCATCGACTACAGCTCGGCATTCAACACCATAGTACCCTCCAAGCTCGTCATCAAGCTCGAGACCCTGGGTCTCGACCTCACCCTGCACTTCCTGACGGGCCGCCCCCAGGTGGTGAGGGTAGGCAACAACATCTCCTCCCCGCGGATCCTCAACACGGGGGCCCCACAAGGGTGCGTTCTGAGCCCTCTCCTGTACACCCTGTTCACCCACGACTGCGTGGCCACGCACGCCTCCAACTCAATCATCAAGTTTGCGGACGACACAACAGTGGTAGGCTTGATTACCAACAACGACGAGACGGCCTACAGGGAGGAGGTGAGGGCCCTCGGAGTGTGGTGTCAGGAAAATAACCTCACACTCAACATCAACAAAACTAAGGAGATTATTGTGGACTTCAGGAAACAGCAGAGGGAACACCCCCCTATCCACATCGATGGAACAGTAGTGGAGAGGGTAGCAAGTTTTAAGTTCCTCGGCATACACATCACAGACAAACTGAATTGGTCCACTCACACAGACAGCGTCGTGAAGAAGGCGCAGCAGCGCCTCTTCAACCTCAGGAGGCTGAAGAAATTCGGCTTGTCACCAAAAGCACTCACAAACTTCTACAGATGCACAATCGAGAGCATCCTGGCGGGCTGTATCACCGCCTGGTACGGCAACTGCTCTGCCCTCAACAGTAAGGCTCTCCAGAGGGTAGTGAGGTCTGCACAACGCATCACCGGGGGCAAACTACCTGCCCTCCAGGACACCTACACCACCCGATGTTACAGGAAGGCCATAAAGATCATCAAGGACATCAACCACCCGAGCCACTGCCTGTTCACCCCGCTATCATCCAGAAGGCGAGGTCAGTACAGGTGCATCAAAGCTGGGACCGAGAGACTGAAAAACAGCTTCTATCCCAAGGCCATCAGACTGTTAAACAGCCACCACTAACATTGAGTGGCTGCTGCCAACACACTGACATTGACACTGACCCAACACCAGCCACTTTAATAATGGGAATTGATGGAAAATGATGTAAATATATCACTAGCCACTTTAAACAATGCTACCTTAGATAATGTTACTTACCCTAAATTATTCATCTCATATGCATACGTATATACTGTACTCTATATCATCGACTGCATCCTTATGTAATACATGTATCACTAGCCACTTTAACTATGCCACTTTGTTTACTTTGTCTACATACTCATCTCATATGTATATACTGTACTCGATACCATCTACTGTATGCTGCCCTGTACCATCACTCATTCATATATCCTTATGTACATATTCTTTATCCACTTACACTGTGTATAAGACAGTAGTTTTGGAATTGTTAGTTAGATTACTTGTTGGTTATTACTGCATTGTCGGAACTAGAAGCACAAGCATTTCGCTACACTCGCATTAACATCTGCTAACCATGTGTATGTGACAAATCAAATTTGATTTGATTTGATTTGAGAACGTTTGAGTTCCCATCTGAGTATGTTATTAGATTTCTGAAATCATATTTACCGGATTTTTTCAAGACTGAGTTGGTGGGGTTGGAGGTGAGTTGACAGGAAACTACTTCAAAGTGCCAAAGTGCAGTAAAAAAAGTATTTGATAGCTTTGAACGCCGTGGCTTGACTTTTTGGTTTGGAAATACACTAGTACGGCACATTATAATTTCAAACTATATTGCCAGCCAAATGTCTGGGATTGTACTGGGATTTATGGTCCCTAGGCAGGCAACGCTGTCAACTGGAAGCTAAAAGTGTTAAAGGGGAATTTCACCCTGGGGGAATCTTGTTTTCATCATGGCTGAGGCATTTCTAGGACAGTGAGATGTGTTTCACACATAATTGCCCAGGAGGAAGGCAGGTCAGGGCTTGGCTCGCTGAATGATACACCCTATGAATGCTTCCGGTGTATTGATGGTGAGGAGAGGTCTAAAAATACATGTAGTCCCACTTTTTGGCATTTTGCGAAGGCTCTGTTATACTGATCGCACTATACGTTTTTGTGGGTGTACACTGCATATGGCTGTCCATTAGAGGACTTTCAGCAAGGTTCCTGTTTCCACCATAATTTGCAAATAAATTCATAAAAAATCCTACAATGTGATTTTCTGGATTTTTTTTCTCATTTTGTCTGTCATAGTTGAAGTGTACCTATGATGAAAATTACAGGCCTCTCTCATCTTTTTAAGTGGGAGAACTTGCACAATTGGTGGCTGACTAAATACTTTTTTTGCCCCACTGTATGTGTTTTTATTTAACCGTTATTTAACCAGGTAGGCCAGTTGAGAACAAGTTCTCATTTCATGTTACAAGTTCAGCTACAAACGATGCTAGCAAACGTTAGCTCATATATGGAGTTAGCTAGCCTGGCGCCTGCTAACTTGTTATGCGCCACACCTCGCATATGTAACTTGTTAATGTAACAGTATGTCTCAGGGCAAGTGACGTCACCGATTGAAACACTATTTAGCGCGAACCACCGCTAACTAAGCTAGCGTTTCACATCCGTTACATTAACAAACATGTGTAACATCAGCAACTATAAATACATTTTCAAGCTAGTGTTGTATCTTTGGCTATGCTGGATTAAGTGATATGACATGCTATTCTATAAAATAATTTTGCCGTAATTAATATCACCTGATTGAGCTAATCATGTAAATGTAATTAACTAGAGAGTCGGGCACCACAAAATAATATTTATAGAGCTGTTATCTTCTGAATAAACTCTTAAAGACATAGTAATATTTTACATCAATAGCAATCAATATCAACCGTCATTTTAATTCAGTCTCATCTGAAAGTTGTAAATTATTTTATCTGCACAAACCCTGGCTGACAAGTTGAACCAGCAATACAAAATTGGGTTTAATTATTTATTTACTAAATACCTAACTAATCACACAGAATTACACATACACACCATTAATCATAACTTGATTACAAATTACGTCATAAAGGAAAACGTCCCATTTGGAAAAGGAAAATGCAATAAATATTTACTCTGAGCTGCGCTTCAGTAGGTGGTAGATGGAAGGCCGTGTTGCCAAACCGAGTCCTTTGTTCTTTGAAGAATGTCTCTGGTGGTCAATTGCATACGTTGTAGTAACGTCGTTATGTGGTAGATGGGATAGTCTGTCTGTTCCATCCTAACCTGCGTTTGCAGCTGCGGTTGCAAACTCAACAGCTAGGAGGTATCACTGCTGTAGTGAATAAGAGTTCAAAGTTCATTCCATTTGCAACCAAAGCTCACGCTGATGTTGGCTTCGTTCTGTAGTTATTATCTGAACCATTCTGACATAGGACCGTCGTCCTACCTCCCCAGAACAGGAAGTTATGTTGTCGTAAAAGCTTTATATAGGAAGGGAGAAAGGGGGTGTGTTTCATAGTTTACAACCTCTCTCTTCACGTGGGCGGGCCACAGTGAGCAGCCCTATCTTATGAAAACCCACATCTCACATTTTAGATGCTAAAATCACACTTCATCCCATCAAAAATTATTTCATATTCAAACATTTAAATTGAACAACAATTCCATGTGAATCCAATAACTCTGATGTGTAGACTTTCCACTGTAGAGTTTGTCAACTTATCATTGATAAGACATTCATTAAGTACCACCGCATATGTTCCATTGGTCGGATTACCAGAATATAGTTAATTTCCCCCCACCTTCTGACGTTCCCAGAATCTCTATGTTAACCAAAGGTTTTGCAAATGTAACGTCAGTAGGGTAGAGAGAGGAAAAGGTATTTATGACTGTCAAAAACCTATCCTCCAGGCCAACGTCATGACACTAGCTATGTAACATAACTGACAAGGGTTGACATTGGTTAGGATTATGACCGTGGATGCATTTCAATCTCACAAGATAGGATTCCAAACCAATGTAAATAACAAGTATCGCATATTCAGCAAGCTACCTAGCTAGCTAAGTTTACTAGCAAACAGTGAGGAGAAACAATAATACAACAATTTACTGTTGTAGAGCTCTAAAAATGAAGCTGGTTTTACTATGAACAATATTTGCCTAAGCATGACTGATAGACATGGATGTAGGTAGATACTGTCTGTCTACTTACTTAGGCTTATTTGCACAGCCTGGTCACTGTGCAGAGGTTTAGGGTTATGCCATATTTCTTAGGGTAGATATTGTTGTAAATGTCATCTCTATGCCTGTGCACATGTACAGTATGCATGTTCAACTAGTCTGCCATAACGTTGATGTTATTTTGGCATGGTTCAACCGTTGTTCCAACTGTACAATAGAGTATACATTTATCTTTTTTTGTCTTATAGACAATATTATTGTAGTGCCTGGGCTTCTTCCTGAAGTGGGTTCTTGACACAGAAACATAATGCATTTGCCTGTGTGTGCCATTGTAGAAGAACTGTATGCTGTGAACTGTATCCCCCTAGAAGGATTAGACATTATGCTGGATTTAAAGCAGATGACTCATGGGGAGATGAATGGCAGTTTGATGGCAATACGCCTCCCACTACTTTACAAGTATTCCCTGAACTTACTCTGTTTCTTTGGAATGGCAATTTCATCATGTCCACCTCTCCCATCATCTACCAGTTTTCTTAACTACAGATTGTTAAACCAGATAATGTGATTCAACCAAAGATTTTTTGCTATCCATCCCTGGGAGTTACGGGATAGGTACTGTTTGGCGAAGCACAGGGAATTGTTGACCAACCTTAGCGATGCCATCTTTGTAAAATGCCTGTGTCCATTTGCAAGGGGTCAGTTTGAATTTAGAAAATGCTCAGTCTCCATGAAGTACTCCACCAATGTGTATGCTGCCATCTTGTCTATTTCAAGTCTCTCATCGAGACAGATCTCTGTCATCATGACATGTAGTACTTTGGGGTGGACACCCACCTGTCTTGATCAATGAGAGAAGACTTGGAATAGACAAGATGTCAGCAAAAATCTTTGGGTAAACCACATTATCTGGTGTAACAATCTGTAATTACAGTTCTCTGCACTTGTGTGTCTCACCTGAGATACCCTCGGACACACTGAACTGTACTACACCGTTCATACAATTTGCTTTGTATGTTACCTTTACCATAACATTCTTGTTGAATTCCCATTTATCTTAAGTTAACATGAAATAGTGTGCACTCTCCTGTATTTTAGATCTTGACATAAACAAACATTCTTTGGATATTTGAATGTCTAGCATCTGTTTGATGCTACAGAGCCCTGTACATCTTATATAAATATTTTCTGTGAATCCATAAGGGCAGACAAATTTCAAAGATTGATAGAAAAGATAGTATTTTCTGCTGGTTCTACAGGGCTTTCCAACCCTGTTCCTGGAGAGCTACCGTCTTATAGGTATTCACTCCAACCCTAATCTAGCCCATGATTCTAATAATTAGCTGCATTTACACAGGCAGCCCAATTCTGATATTTTTTCCATTAATTGGTCGTAATCACTTCCACATTTTTTCAGAACTCATCTGATTGGTCAAGAGACCAATTAGTGAAAAAAATGGTGGCAATGGTGGGCTGGGGAAGCTGATACTCTTAGTCCTCATGGCGATGGGCTTGTCTTGTCTGTGGTGAACGGCCAGATGGATAAGACTCTGCCAAAACTGTGGCCCGTCGCCGGACGCTCTGGACTGGGTACTGTCGCCGGACGCGCTGGACTGTGTACTGTTGCTGGACGCTCTGGACTGGGTACTGTCGCCAGACGCTCTGGTCTGCCGAGGCGCACTGTAGGCCTGGTGCGTGGTGCCGGCACTGGTGGTACCGGGCTGGGGACAGCCCCTCAGGACGAGTGCGAGGAGCAGGAAGAGGGTATACTGGACTGCCGAGGCGGACTGTAGGCCTGGTGCGTGGTGCCGGTACTGGTGGTACCGGGCTGGGGACACGCACTGCAGGGCGAGTGCGGGGAGGAGGAACAGGACGTTGGAGGCTGGAGGCGCATTGGAGGTCTGGAGTGTAGAGCTGACACAACCCGTCCTGGCTAGATGTTTATTTTCGCCCTGCAAATGCACTGGGCTGTGCAGACTCACCGGCGCAGGATATCCTGGTCCAATGAGGTATACTGGAGACCAGGAGCGCTGAGCCGGCACCCTCCTTCCTGGCTGAATGCCATTCTAGCCCGGCCAATGCGAGGAGCTGGTCGTTATAATGGAAGACCAAGGCGCAGCGTGGTAAGCATACATACTTTAACCTCTCTGGGATATGTGGGATGCTAACGTCCCACCTGGCCAAAAGCCAGGGAAAATGCAGAGCGCAATATTCAAATAAATTACTATAAAATTCAAACTTTCATGAAATCACACATGCAATATATCAAATTAAAGCTACACTTGTTGTGAATCCAGCCAACATGTCAGATTTCAAAAAGGCTTTTCGGCGAAAGTAAACGATGCTATTATCTGAGGATAGCATCTCCGTAGACAAAGCGAGAAACCATATTTCAAACCTGCAGGCGCGACACAAAACGCAGAAAAAAAATATATAATTCATGCCTTACCTTTGACGAGCTTCTTTTGTTGGCACTCCAATTTGTTCGATTAATTCCGTCAATATATATCCAAAATGTCCATTTATTTTGCACGTTTGATCCAGAAAAAAAGTTACCTGTAAACTTTACCAAAACATTTCAAACTTTAGTTTTTTTAACATAAATAATCAATAAAATTGAAAACAGAATGATCTGTGTTCAAAACAGGAAGAAAACTAAATGAAGCTAGCTTTCTGGTCATGCGCCTCTATTTAACAGTAAACTTCAAGATGGCTGTACTTCTTCATTACACAAAGGAATAACCTCAACCAATTTGCAAAGACTGTTGACATCCAGTGGAAGTGATAGGAACTACAAGAAGGTCCCTTAGAAATCTGGATTCCCAATGAAACTCATTGAAAAGAGTGACCTAAAAAAAAATCTGAATGGTTTGTCCTCGGGGTTTCGACCTGCTAAATAGGTTTTGTTATACTCACAGACATGATTCAAACAGTTTTATAAACTTCTGAGTTTTCTATCCAAATCTACTAGTAATATGCATATCTTATCTTCTGGGGATGAGTAGCAGGCAGTAAAATTTGGGCATGCATTTCATCCGGATGTGAAGATACTGCCCCCTGTCACCAAGAAGTTAATGAAGAAAGAACACTGAACAAACTATACAAAACAACAAAACGAACCGTGACGCTAATATGGCTAGTGCAGACAGGCAACTAAACATAGAGTAAGAACCCACAAGCTACCCAAGGAATATGGCTACCTAAATATGATCCCCAATCAGAGACAATGATAAACAGCTGCCTCTGATTGAGAACCAATCTAGGCAACCATAGACATATAAACAGCTAGACTTACAAAAACCCCTAGACATACAAAAAACCCTTGACAATACAAAAACTAAACAAACCACCCTTGTCACACCCTGACCTAACCAAAATAATAAAGAAAACAAAGTTAACTAAGGTCAGGGCGTGACACTTCCAAGCTCAATTTTAAAAATATTTGCAAGTCGTTGATCAATCAGAACCCAATATATGAAAGCTGCCAAACTCATGTACAAGTAAAATACCATACCAATACCAATACCATGTAATAGAATTGTACAACAGTTCAAATGACTCTGTGTTCCCCAGATATGAAAAGTGTACTGTCTTTGTTCTGTACTGTTTTTTGTCTACATGATTTCTGTGCTGAGTCTAAGATTGACAATAAGACAGTGAATTCCATTTGGTCATTATCTGTTCTTAATATGTGAAGAGTTGAAAAGGATAAGTTGCTTGAAATAAGAAATGCTCCCTTTGACAATGCAGTTTTGTACTTGTCAGTGTTGATGAAACAGCTTTATATTTCTGGTAATTCTAGTTTTGAGCATGAAGTTCCTCAGAACCAGTAATACAATCTCAGTAACAAGTTATAATCATCTTATTTTGATAATTAAGGACAAAAAAGCTTGAAACAAGTGAAATGCTCCAACATAAAAACTGTCTGATAAGAAGAAATATCTTGTCAGATGAAAAACAAGCATATATTGCCTTGATTTAAGATATTTAATCTTACTTAGATTTCAATTTTTGCCGTGTGCTAGCTAACTAGCATTACTAAATAGCCAGCAAGATTGCTAGCCAGCTGAGAATGGCTGAGAACCAACTAACCAACCATAGACGATTTATACACATTCAGCATTACCACCAACACACAGAGTGAGTTAGCTATCGACAATTCTAGTTTTAGTAACATAGTGTTTTCCAGACAAGGGTGGAGTAGATGGCTTCTAAATTGAGATATTCCTTATTTGGTAACATTAGCTAGCTTACATTAGCTAAAGTCAGTCAACAATAGCATTAACAAACAAACCTGTTTACTCTGCTGAATGTAGATAGCTACCAGTCTAACAGTGACTACCATGGCAATGCCAAAATTGATTAACTGTGTGAATACCAAAAGATACAGTAGCTACCTATATGATTTAGAATGGTGAAGATAAGCCACCAGCAGAATCGTAGTGAACCTCTGGTAGGTAGAAGGGTGAAAGATGACTCACTTTCGCACAGACACAGAACACCACAAGGGCATGATGACAAACAGTGAAAAATATTTTCAAGAAATTCTTGCCTAGAGGAGTTCTCAGAGTACTGTGTTGGTTGTTCAAAGTAAACAACACCATTATTCAAGTTTGTGGGCATGCCCACTCAATCTAGCGGACAGTATCAGCATTCCCTGTGAACACCAGACTTTGTCGTTTACTATGAGCAGACCACTACACAGTTGAAACTTCCCACTTCCACCAGTGAAATTAAGATATGCTAGTTCTAGTTTGCGGTTTAGATAATTGTGATGTTTATGATAAAAACGTAATGTTGTTTAACATGTTATTGACTAGAATGCATTCGGAAAGTATTCAGACCCCTTTTCCTCATTTTGTTACGTTACAGCCTTATTCAAAAATGGATTCAATTAATGTTTTCCTCATCAATCTACACACAACTCCATAATGACAAAGTGAATACAGGTTTTTAGACGTTTTTGCTAATTTATTAAAAATAAAAAGCACAAATACCATATTTACATAAGTATTCAGACACTTAGCTATGAGACTCGATGTCGAGCTCAGTTGCATCCTGTTTCCATTGATCATCCTTGAGATGTTTCTACAACTTCATTGGAGTCCACCTGTAATAAATTCAGATGATTTTACATGATTTGGAAAGACACACACCTGTCACATACAAGGTCCCAAAGTTGACAGTGCATGTCAGAGCAAAAACCAAGCCATGAGGTCGAAGGAATTGTCCATAGAGCTTCGAGACAGGATTATATCAAGGCAGAGATCTGAGGAGCGGTACCAAAAAATGTCTGCAGCATTGAAGGTCCCCCAAAAAACTGTGGCCTCCATCATTCTTAAATGGAGGTTTGGAACCACCAAGAGTCTTCCTAGATCTGAGCAATTGGGGGAGAAGGGCCTTGGTCAGAGAGGTGACCAAGAACCCGATGGTCACTCTGAGAGCTCCAGAGTACCTCTGTGGAAATGGGAGAATCTTCCAGAAGGGAAACCATCTCTGCAGCATTCCACCAATCAGGCCTTTATGGTAGAGTGGCCAGATGGAAGCCACTCCTCAGTAAAAGGCATTTGACAGCCTGCTTGGAGTTTGCCAAAAGGCACCTAAAGACTCTCAGGCCATGAGAAACAAGATTCTCTGTTCTGATGAAACCAAGATTGAATTATTTGGCCTGATTGCCAAGCTTTACGTCTGGAGAAAACCTGGCACCATCCCTACGGTGAAGCATGGTGTTGGCAGCATCATACTGTGGGAATGTTTTTCAGTGGCAGGGACTGGGAGACTAGTCAGGATTGAGGGAAATGTGAACAGAGCAAAGTACAGAGAGATCTTTGATGAAAACCTGCTCCAGAGCATTCAGGACCTCAGACTGGGGCAAAGCTTCACCTTCCAACAGGACGATGACCACCAATCTATTTTAGAATAAGGATAAAACGTAACAAAATGTGGGAAAAGCAGTGCAGGCTGGTGTTTCAGTAGTGCCTGGTAGTGTGAGGGGGGCATTCAAGGATAGTATTAAGTCTGACTTGGGGGTGTTTCATCCAGCCCAGGGTGAGGGGGCTGTACAGGGACAGTATTAAATCTGACTTGGGGGAGTTTAAGTTTAAGATTTGTACCTTGTCAGCTTGGGGATTTGAACTTGCAACCTTCCGGTTACTAGTCCAACACTCTAACCACTACCCAGCCAGCCCAGGGTGAGGGGGCTGTACAGGGACAGCGAGAAAGTGCTTTTTGGGGTTCTTTATTCATGAAACCAACTGCATCTAACACTGGAAAGATCAATATACAGAAATTATTTATTGAAGCCAAAGTGCCATTGAAATGTGATTATCACAACCATTCATGAGGATAACACAATGTCCTATTGTCCACACCCAAGTGCCACCTCTCTTTTGATGACAGGGAATGAACTTGACGATGGCACTGATGCAGGAGAAGTCTTTTACGTGTAAAAATGCAGTCCCTACTGTTGAAAAACATCCCCACAGCATGATGCTGCCAACACCATACTTCACCGTAGGGATGGTGCCAGGTTTCCTCCAGAAGTGAAGCTATTTAAAAAATTTGAATACCAATACATTTTGTGATGTGGCGAGTATATGTCTGAGTAAGCAAATGGGTTTGTGATTGTGTCTGTAGTAATTGGCAGATTGATCCACACTGAAGGCGTGATATTAAAAGGAAAAGCTCACATCCAACTATTACTTTCCATTTACTTAAGATAGCAGTCTACATATATGGGACCATGCTGGCTCTTAGCTGTCTCCAAAATATCCCCAGACAGAGAAACACAGTACCCAAAACAGGTGCCAGCTGAGAAAGGGCTAGAATGTCAAACACTGTGTACAAGAGGAGGGATGACCAAAATAATAGTATTGGTTGCCATTGAAAACTGTTACATCTGTTCCTGCCATGCCCTCTACTTGTCATCCTGTCTCCCTAACCTGCCTCCACTCCCCCAGTGCTCTCTCCCTCTATGAGTGTGTGTGTGTGTGTGTGTGTGTGTGTGTGTGTGTGTGTGTGTGTGTGTGTGTGTGTGTGTGTGTGTGTGTGTGTGTGTGTGTGTGTGTGTGTGTGTGTGTGTGTGTGTGTGTGTGTGTGTGTGTGTGTGTGTGTATCCCCACCAGCTGCAACCTGTTCCATAATCAAGACCTCTACAAATACTCAGCTCTACCACTTCCACACTGCCAGATCGTAACCTCTGCTCATTCTGTCCGCTCTGACTTTGGCTTCTGTCGCCAGTCCCACTTCTTGTCAGTCCTGCTACTCTATCCTGGACCCCCCACTCCACTGCATCCTTGGATTCCTCTCTTCTTACCAAGTCCTAACTACCCTCCCCTCAGACTCAGCCTCTGCGCCTGGCTTCCTGCAACCCGCCCGAGCTTCCCCTGGCTCCCCTGTGTTTCAAGAAATACCTTGGTTACCTCAACCCAGTCTCCTTGTCTGAGTCCGCTCCGTGTGGCCTTGAGGACCTATAGGAGTGGTAGGATATTCTCCCTCATTTATTCCCCCAATCACAATAATCTTCCTCAGCCTACACACATGCACACACCATAACCACCACGACATCGTCAAAACCCGCCCAAGACTTCCTGAGCTGGCAACAGTAGCAGCAGACTCATCATCGTTAGCACACAGGATTTCCCCTGGGCTTCCTTTTACTCATCTAACAGTAAACTTCAGGTTGATTGGAAAAGCCGCCACTCTTGCTGTATAAATCCTCTAATACACCAATCGCACTTGCCAGCAAAAACTTCACCGCCGGACACGACCACACCGCACGTCAACTTCAACCGAATGAACATGGAGTTACAAGTCTCCTGGGTTGGGCTGATTAATGGGTGTCTTTTTAGCTCTTGAACACCCATTGAGAGGCTCCATTTTGGGATGCGTTCAATCTCACTGAGCGTTACTTTGACGCGACCCGCCTTCAGGGATGTGTAGTCTACCTCTGAGGTTGATTGGCTGGCGTGGACACCCACAGATTATTGGAACGGCTCAGCGAGAGATGGATTGCTGTAATCTTGTTGCCCGTGCACCAGACATCAGAAAGACCCACAAAGGGTGGACGGGGTAAAGATTGCTTGAGGGGAGGTAGGTGAGGCAAGGCGGGTGCCATTGTAGGGAAAAGTAGGGGAGGGGTGTGGTGGTGGGGTTTCAGTGAGGGCGTAGATAAATCGCCCTCCGTCCTCTAGATGGAGAGAGCGAGAGAGGGTGAGAGATAGACAGACAAAGAGAAGTGGTGAAAGATGACAAGAGAGGGATGGAGAAGGAGAAAGAAATGGAGAGAGCAAGCGAGAGAGAGTGAGTGTATTACCTATCATGATTGACTACTTTGTCCTCCCATCTTCTCCTCCTCCCACCCCCCCACCCCTCTCTCTCTCTCTCTCTCTCTCCTTCCCCCTCTCTTTCATCTCCTCTAATGGATCCATGACTCCGGTCGACCATCCAATGGGACAGGCACCCAGACAGCACCCCAGCAGGGTACCCCGACTCACCCACCCTGCCCAAGGGCAACACAGGCGTTTGTACAGTAGGCCAAAGGGCCCTCATAAGGAAACGTGAGGTGTTAGGAATGACTAAACAGCTCCACATCTAATTTATGGAATACAAAAGCTTTATTCTTTATTTGCTTATTCTATTTGTTTGCGAATGCAGGCCACGGTCAACCTACGCTTTGTTCCCAAATGAAGATGTTGAAACATATTCAACAACCCTATTCCCCTCACTTCCCAAACACTCAACATCGAAGTGCATAATTGGCCACATTTGGGATACATTAAGAAGAGGACAGACTCATATGTTAGGTAGAAGAGAGAGGACAGACTCATGTGTTAGGAAGAAGAGAGGGGACAGACTCATGTGTTAGGAAGAAGAGAGGGGACAGACTCATGTGTTAGGAAGAAGAGAGGGGACAGATTCATGTGTTAGGTAGAAGAGAGGGGACAGACTCATGTGTGAGGAAGAAGAGAGGGGACAGACTCATGTGTTAGGAAGAAGAGAGGGGACAGACTCATGTGTTAGGAAGAAGAGAGGGGACAGACTCATGTGTTAGGTAGAAGAGAGGGGACAGACTCATATGTTAGGTAGAAGAGAGGGGACAGACTCATATGTGTTAGGTAGAAGAGCGGGGGGACAGACTCATATGTTAGGTAGAAGAGAGGGGACAGACTCATGTGTTAGGTAGAAGAGAGGGGACAGACTCATATGTTAGGTAGAAGAGACAAACTTGTTAGGGTTACAGACTCATATGTTAGGTAGAAGAGAGGGGACAGACTCATATGTTAGGTAGAAGAGAGGGGACAGACTCATATGTTAGGTAGAAGAGAGGGGACAGACTCATATGTTAGGTAGAAGAGAGGGGACAGACTCATATGTTAGGTAGAAGAGAGGGGACAGACTCATGTGTTAGGTAGAAGAGAGGGGACAGACTCATATGTTAGGTAGAAGAGAGGGGACAGACTCGTGTGTTAGGTAGAAGAGAGGGGACAGACTCATATGTTAGGTAGAAGAGAGGGGACAGACTCATATGTTAGGTAGAAGAGAGGGGACAGACTCATATGTTAGGTAGAAGAGAGGGGACAGACTCATATGTTAGGTAGAAGAGAGGGGACAGACTCATATGTTAGGTAGAAGAGAGGGGACAGACTCATATGTTAGGTAGAAGAGAGGGGACAGACTCATATGATAGGTAGAAGAGAGGGGACAGACTCATGTGTTAGGTAGAAGAGAGGGGACAGACTCATATGTTAGGTAGAAGAGGACAGACTCATGGTTAGGAATAAGAGAGGGGACAGACTCATATGATAGGTAGAAGAGAGGGGACAGACTCGTGTGTTAGGTAGAAGAGAGGGGACAGACTCATACAAACAACTGCAACACAGTATGTCCAGTTTCCCTGTGATGTAGAGAGAAAAGTAAGAGATGAACAGTTAGGGTCTGCTGGAGACAGAACAGTTCACATCTGTCAACATTTCCCAGCTGCTGCTCCAAAACCTCCAAAGCCCAGAGCAGAGGACTATGGCATTGACAGCAGCCCCCCCGTCCAGCAGTCATGTCTCGACGGGATACAGCTTTTGTCAAATTGACGTCAAAAGTAGATTTTATTTTGTTGCATTTTAGCTAACCCTATTTCCTAACCTTAGCCCAATTACCCTAATATGCTGTTCATTCTCCTAACCTGCTACTGAAAGTCAATTTTGACAAAATATGTATCCTTTCTAGACAAAACCCTGTCCGTGGTAATGTCCTAGTCTAGAAGGGATACCTATCCAGTTCACTTGCCAATTTTTATTTGTATTTTTACATTTATTTATTTAACCAGGTCGGCCAGATGAGAACAAGTTCAATCATTTGCTATGAGGGGAAGAAAAGGCGAGAACATGAGGACAGCCCCTATTCTGGTTCTGCCTATCTCACCCTCTATATGTATCCATTTCTCATTGCTTAACTGTCCCTCAACCCATCAATGCTTCTGTTTTCTCTCTTTGCACTCTCATCTAGTCCTCCTTCCATCAGCACCTAGTTCTCTCTCTCTCTGACAGGGGACATTCACCCGCCTATTCAAAGAGCACACATATGCAGCATACACAGGGAAGCATTTCTCTTCTCCAATATGTCTCTGGTCAAATATATATTTATATATATATATTATCAAGGCACAAGGCGAGACCCAAATGCAGACACAGGAGGCAGAAGGTTGGAGTCTTACAATGTTTATTCATCCAAAGGGGTGGGCTGGAGAAGGGTCATGGACAGGCAAAAAGGTCAAAACCAGATCAGAGTCCAGGTGGGTACAGAGTGGCAGACAGGCTCGTAGTCAAGGCAGGCAGAATGGTCAGGCAGGCGGGTACAAAGTCCAGAAACAGGCAAGGGTCAAAACTGGGAGGACTAGAAAAAGAAGAATACAAAAAGCAGGAGAACGGGAAAAATCGCTGGTTGACTTGGAAACATAATAGACGAACTGGCACAGAGAGACAGGAAACAAAGGGATAAATACACTGGGGAACTAAGTGACACCTAGAGGGGGTGGAGACAATCACAAGGACAGGTAAAACAGATCAGGGAGTGACAAGTATAAGGAATTTGAGACACAACAATTGAGACACATTTGAGACGCAGCAATTGTTGCAGCTATGTGAGTCACTTTGGAAATGGTTTTAGAACTGCAGGCTGGGCGACAAGCATTCTAATGAAAAGGAATATTCAAGATGGTTAGTCATAAAAATACATCTCGGGTGGAAAATAGGTTAAAATAAATAACAAATGAGTTCCGGGGGACGTTAATCAACGGCTCATTATTAACGTGACTGGTTAGATGTTGGTTGCTGAAGGGAAGTTGTAGTGTGGTTGCAAAAACTAAAATATATATATATTTTTTTGTTTTGTCAATATGGGGTAGTGTGTGTAAATTGATGAGGGCAAAAAAATGATTTAATCCATGTTAGAATAAGGCTGTAACGTAACAAGATGTGGAGAAAGTCAAGGGGTCTGAATACTTTCCAAATGCAGTGTATATTAGTCATATTCCTAAAAAAAATTAAATAAAACACATCTGTTTAGTACATTAGCAAAGAGTTGGGAGGAATCCCCAGAGCATTGGGGGGTTGTGACAGCCAGGATGGAGAGGGGAGGGGAGAGGAGGAAGGCTTACTGGGCATGGGGACCCACTGGGAGGCCCAGCACAGATGGAGTCTCAGGCCCACTGAACTGCACTCAATGTCAGATGCACTTTTCAGGGCAACCCCTGGGACTCAGAGGCCTTTGGCAGACACGAGGACTGCGTCAATGTTTTTCAACTTCATCAAAAAATATCTTTGTCAAGCGACAACTGCATCTTTACAAATCACTGTGTGATCCATTAAAATCCATTTGTAACCAAAGCTAAATAGCCATCGTTTGAGTTACAAGTATATAGTTATTTACACTGTTTTGCTATCAACAGCTCACTATTAACACAAATTTGGCCCGCAGTGTTTGGTGGCAGAACAAGAGGGAGTTCTTATAGAATGACAGCAAAAAAAAAGCCTCTATTTGCTTAGTAGTCCATTTCACACTACTTTTGTACTATATTTGGATTTTAAGGCTGGCATGAATGTCATGCTTAATATAATGTTTGTGTCATCATCGCAAATCAACTGCATTATACTAAAGAACACTTTAACATCAACCAGTAGAATGGCCCTTTTGGCTGTCTTTTGCTACAGCCTATATCAGTGACAGTTATCATTCTAGCTAACAACTGCTGCATTCAAAATAGTTATTTTGCAAAGATCCCAACCAAATACAGTATAATCTTAGTGACTGTTCAAGCAGGAATCGAAACATCATTGTAGGTGTATGAGAACTCCCAAAAACGGCAAGAGTTGCGAGCATCTGTGTGTCGTGTACTGGAAAAGGGTCTATTGCAGCTTGTTTCAGTGCCGTATACACACGGAGTGTACAAAACATTAAGAACCTCCCAAACATTTTCGCCCTCAGAACAGCCTCAATTTGTCGGGGCTTGGACTCTACAAGGTGTCGAAAGTGTTCCACAGAGATGCCGGCCAATGTTGACTCAAATGCTTCCCGCAGTTGTGTCAAGTTGACTGGATGTCTTTGGGGTGGTATCTCATTCTTGAAACACACGGGAAACTGTTGAGCGCAGAAAAATCCAGCAGCATTGCCGTTATGACAAGAACGGAGTGCCTGACACCTACTTCCATACCCCTTTCAAAGGTATTTAAATACCTTGTCTTGCCCATTCCCCCTCTGAATGGCACACATACACAATCCATGTCTCAGTTGTCTCGAGGATTAAAAATTATTCTTTAACCTGTCTCTTTTCCTTCATCTACACTCGCTGAAGTGGATTTAACAAGTGACATCAATAAGGGATCATAGCATTCATTTGGATTCACCTGGTTAGTCTATGTCAAAGAAAGAGCAGGTGTTCGTAATGTTTTTGTACTCCCAGTGTAGCTCCCCTTGTCTTTGCTGTGCCACGCTGATTCCTATTATGTGGCTAAGGATATGCTCTATCAGGTTTTCGCTTGGCTTGATGTGGGCTCTCCTCTCATCTCTCCATTACTCATGTCTGCCGTCTCTACAGGAACAAAATGACTTGATTGACCATGAACATGTGGGAGCTGTCTCTGGAGCCAATTAAACTCTTTCACATCCTTTTCATGGGGAGCAGTGTAGTCAAAGTCCAACAGCAGAGAGAGAGATTTTGGATTTACTATCCTTGTGGTAAAATAAATAACGTTTTGAAAAGTGGGGACATTTCGCAGGTCCGCACTAGGAAAAATGCTATGTGAGTTTATGGTTACAATTAGGGTTAGGCATAGAATTATGGTTAGGGTTAGGAGTTAGAATTTGGGGTTAAGGTTAGGGTAAAGGTTGGGAATATGGTTAGATTAAGGGTTGGGGTTAGGTTTAGGGTTAAGGTTAGGGTAAAGGTTGGGATTATGGTTAGATTAAGGGTTGGGGTTAGGTTTAGGGTTAAGGTTAGGGTAAAGGTTGGGATTATGGTTAGATTAAGGGTTGGGGTTAGGTTTGGGGTTAAGGTTAGGGTAAAGGTAAAGGTTGGGATTATGGTTACATTAAGGGTAGGGGTTAGGTTTAGGGTTAAAGTTAGGGTAAAGGTTGGGATTATGGTTATATTAAGGGTTGGGGTTAGGTTAGGGTAAAGGTTGGGATTATGGTTAGATTAAGGGTTGGGGTTAGGTTTAGGGTTAAGGTTAGGGTAAAGGTTGGGATTATGGTTAGATTAAGGGTTGGGGTTAGGTTTAGGGTTATAAGGTTAGGGTTAAGGTTGGGATTATGGTTAGATTAAGGGTTGGGGTTAGGTTTGGGGTTAAGGTTAGGATAAAGGTTGGGATTATGGTTAGATTAATGGTTGGGGTTAGGTTTTGGGTTAAGGGTGGGATTATGGTTAGATTAAGGGTTGGGGTTAGGTTTAGGGTTAAGGGTGGGATTATGGTTAGATTAAGGGATGGGGTTAGGTTTGGGGTTAAGGGTGGGGATTATGGTTAGATTAAGGGTTGGGTTTAGGTTTAGGGTTAAGGGTGGGATTATGGTTAGATTAAGGGTTGGGGTTAGGTTTAGGGTTAAGGGTGGGATTATGGTTAGATTAAGGGTTGGGGTTAGGTTTGGGGTTAAGGTTAGGATAAAGGTTGGGATTATGGTTAGATTAATGGTTGGGGTTAGGTTTTGGGTTAAGGGTGGGATTATGGTTAGATTAAGGGTTGGGGTTAGGTTTAGGGTTAAGGGTGGGATTATGGTTAGATTAAGGGATGGGGTTAGGTTTAGGGTTAAGGGTGGGATTATGGTTAGATTAAGGGTTGGGCTTAGGTTTAGGGTTAAAGTCAGGGTAAAGGTTGGGATTATGGTTAGATTAAGGGTTGGGGTTAGGTTTAGGGTTAAGGTTAGGGTAAAGGTAAAGGTTGGGATTATGGTTAGATTAAGGGTTGGGGTTAGGTTTAGGGTTAAAATTAGGGTAAAGGTTGGGATTATGGTTAGATTAAGGGTTGGGGTTAGATTTGGGGTTAAGGTTAGGGTAAAGGTTGGGATTATGGTTAGATTAAGGGTTGGGGTTAGGTTTAGGGTTAAGGTTAGGGTAAATGTTGGGATTATGGTTAGATTAAGGGTTGGGGTTAGGTTTGGGGTTAAGGTTAGGGTAAAGGTTGGGATTATGGTTAGATTAAGGGTTGGGGTTAGGTTTAGGGTTAAGGGGGTGGGATTATGGTTAGATTAAGGGTTGGGGTTAGGTTTGGGGTTAAGGGTGGGATTATGGTTAGATTAAGGGTTGGGTTTAGGTTTAGGGTTAAGGGTGGGATTATGGTTAGATTAAGGGTTGGGGTTTAGGGTTATTAGGGTGGGATTATGGTTAGATTAAGGGTTGGGGTTAGGTTTGGGGTTAAGGTTAGGATAAAGGTTGGGATTATGGTTAGATTAAGGGTTGGGGTTAGGTTTAGGGTTAAGGGGGTGGGATTATGGTTAGATTAAGGGTTGGGGTTAGGTTTAGGGTTAAGGGTGGGGGATTATGGTTAGATTAAGGGTTGGGGTTAGGTTTGGGGTTAAGGGTGGGATTATGGTTAGATTAAGGGTTGGGGTTAGGTTTAGGGTTAAGGTTAGGGTAAAGGTTGGGATTATGGTTAGATTAAGGGTTGGGGTTAGGTTTGGGGTTAAGGTTAGGGTAAAGGTAAAGGTTGGGATTATGGTTACATTAAGGGTTGGGGTTAGGTTTAGGGTTAAAGTTAGGGTAAAGGTTGGGATTATGGTTAGATTAAGGGTTGGGGTTAGGTTTGGGGTTAAGGTTAGGGTAAAGGTTGGGATTATGGTTAGATTAAGGGTTGGGGTTAGGTTTAGGGTTAAGGTTAGGGTAAAGGTTGGGATTATGGTTAGATTAAGGGTTGGGGTTAGGTTTAGGGTTATAAGGTTAGGGTTAAGGTTGGGATTATGGTTAGATTAAGGGTTGGGGTTAGGTTTGGGGTTAAGGTTAGGGTAAAGGTTGGGATTATGGTTAGATTAAGGGTTGGGGTTAGGTTTAGGGTTAAGGTTAGGGTAAAGGTTGGGATTATGGTTAGATTAAGGGTTGGGGTTAGGTTTGGGGTTAAGGTTAGGGTAAAGGTTGGGATTATGGTTAGATTAAGGGTTGGGGTTAGGTTTAGGGTTAAGGGTGGGATTATGGTTAGATTAAGGGTTGGGGTTAGGTTTAGGGTTAAGGGTGGGATTATGGTTAGATTAAGGGTTGGGTTTAGGTTTAGGGTTAAGGGTGGGATTATGGTTAGATTAAGGGTTGGGGTTAGGTTTGGGGTTATAAGGTTAGGGTTAAGGTTAGGGTTAAGGTTGGGATTATGGTTAGATTAAGGGTTGGGGTTAGGTTTGGGGTTAAGGTTAGGATAAAGGTTGGGATTATGGTTAGATTAAGGGTTGGGGTTAGGTTTAGGGTTAAGGGTGGGATTATGGTTAGATTAAGGGTTGGGGATAGGTTTAGCGTTAAGGGTGGGATTATGGTTAGATTAAGGGTTGGGGTTAGGTTTGGGGTTAAGGGTGGGATTATGGTTAGATTAAGGGTTAAGGGGTAGGTTTGGGGTTAAGGGGTTTGGGAAAATATGATTTGAAATGGGAATCAATTGTTTGGTCCCCACAAGGATAATAAAACAAATGTGTGTGTGTGGATCTGCCCTTCTCACACCGTCATTTCTCATGTCATTTTAATCCTCATTTTGACATTTATGTGAGTTATTTTATCCATGTTATACATAAAGGACAAGGTTACAGAAGACAAATCCATCATTTTTCCATCCAGTAATGGCTGCCATTGCAAATAATCCATGTCACCCAACACTATGAATGTTACTGTTTATTTTAGCGATTTACCAGGATATTTTTGACACACGCACACACACAACATGTACACATACGCACACACACTCATTATTCTAATTATAGTCTGACCTGTATCTTGATGCCACCAAGTGTGTTTAAATGTTTATGTCCAAGTATGGAGAGCTCCATCATTTAAAAAATTACTTTTGAAATTATCTTCATAGCCTTTCATTCAAAAAATGGGAACGATACGTTTTCTGTTCAAACTAATTGAAGCTAAATTTGTTCAGGCGGAAGGCTGAGAGATAGGCAGGGGAACACACCCTGTCTATACAATGGTAGACGAAACACTGCTTCCATCAGCGACTGAGCATTAATTGCCATCAGACATGTTTGTCATTAATCTATTTGACCAGAACGTGCAGGTGAACTGGCTGAGGCGTCTGTGCTGAATCCGTATCATTCAATGATCCTCCCCTTAATCGACTGGTTTAAGATGAGCCAAGATTGTGTTTTTTATCATCATATTGTCAGGAAGCGTCTGCCAGCTGTGCAGGATGTCTATAATGCAATCAGCCATTTTGTGGACGCCTTCAAATCCTCATTGCTTCTGACATTGTTTCCCAAGAAAGCTAATAATCTTCTTCAATTTATCTGAACACACAGCGTCTCTCTGCCTTGCTTTGACCAACACTTCCTATTCATACACTCATGTTTCATGTACTTCATACTAATGGAATCCTCTAGTTCTATTAAAAAGTAATTAAATTATGATGATTTGTGAAGACTGAGTAGAATTGTGCCATATTTGTCTATAACAGTTCCAAATCCAATCACTTAAAGGGATAGTTCAAAATTACATATTGGTTCCTTACCCTGTAAACTGCTTATGGTCGGTCACATATTAGCATTTTTCAAGGCATTGCGTTCGAATCCTCTATAAGTGACACAATACATTTTAGATACCTTCGGATGATTTGGAGATGATGCTTTTGAAAAAGGATAATATCGATACCATGGCTTGAATTGGATTTGTGCCACAAATGCTAAAACGTTATCATTTGGGAACATTGCCGGGGAAATAAAACCAACAGCATGGATTGATGTCATACCTGGGAACAGATTTCCAAAATTAAAATAACTTGGAGCTGATTTTCTGGTGTTCTTGCCTTCTTTAAAGCGGCAATCAACAGTTGAAACACTGACAAAGTGTCCTCCCCACCCCTGTTTATGTAGGGATAGGGATGGAGAAATGTAACCACTCTCAAATTAATAGACAGAGCTATGGATGCAACGAATGATCAACAATGATATCCAATGTGTACTTTTAACCATGTTATGAGGCTATATAGTGTTTGTTTACATTTCCTACATATACAAACATTGGAGTGAAACAAGCTTATATTTTGGGTTCTGATGGGGTTGAACTAAGATCATGGGGCATTTATAAATTACATTCTTCAACAATCAATGGGCATATTTCATTAATTTAGAAGTCCACAAATGGATGCACAAATGGATGCACAAATGGAACCACAAATGGATGAAGCAACTGCAGATAGCCCCTTTAATGTCCAAAAATGAAGGGGAAAAATTTGAAAAAAAGTAAATAAAACCTACCGCGGGCATAATTAAACCCATGGGTTGCCAGTTGTGGAACCCTGTTGTAGGGGAATTAATCAAATGAATCAACTGAAGGATCAAGAAGAATGGTTTAAAAAGAGGACAGAGGAGGCTGGGATGTGTAGTTTGTTTTTCATAGTAGTGTAATATGGCTGTTTTGGAAAGTTACGAGCATTGTCTGTGAATGGCCTTGAGGGCACATCAGGGGAAGAAAAATGTCTTTACTATTCAAAATGGCCTCCTTCAAAATGTCCCTACTGATGTACTATTACCACTGATGAAAAGCACCCTGGGTACTCTGGGTCTCTGGCGTCTGTGATCAATGACCTCAGTTCTGAAATGACAGTCGCCCTCTTGTAACTGTCGTCTGATGAAGAAGGATCCGACCAAAGCGCAGTGTGGTAAGTGTTCATGATTTTTATTAACACTGAACACTAGAACAAAATAACAAAGTGAGAAACAAAACCGAAACAGTCCTGTGAGGTGCAGAACACTAAACAGAACTACCCACAAAACACAGGTGGGAAAAGGCTCCCTAAGTATGGTTCCCAATCAGAGACAACGATAGACAGCTGTCCCTGATTGAGAACCATACCCGGGCCAAAACATAGAAATACAAAACATAGACAAATGAACACAGAATGCCCACCCAAATCACACCCTGACCAAACCAAAATGGAGACATAAAAAGCTCTCTAAGGTCAGGGCGTGACACCACTTCGGCATGAGTGCTGTTAGGAAGCTCTCTACTATGATGCTTTCAGTGTTTCTGTTCGAGCCTCTTTCATTTCTATCTATGTAATAGTCAACATTTTAATAATATGTCATGTTGAATTCTAAACCACCCTGCATTTTTTTATATTTTCTCTCCACATTTATTCATTTTTTTTTGGCTGTCATTTCTTTCGTTATTATTATTCAGTTAATAACATTACAAAAGGAATTACAGTGCAACACTTGAGTCCCGTAGAGAGAGAATAATCGGTGCTGTAAAATATTGGTATAGCTAGACTGAGAGGCTTTCTCATTGTTTTGAAGATTATTATGAGTATTCAGCATTAACACATTCATTTTGTTGGCAGGTTGTGTCTCTGACAGAGAAGGAAGTAAGATAAGAGATTCTGAAGAGACAGGTCATTACAATTACAAGGATTAAAACAGGAAATGCAGGATAATTAGCGGAAGTGGTAATGCAAGATTAATGCTGGGATACAGAGACAATAAAACAATAATATGACTAGCGGCTAATGCTAGCTTGTAGCTACAGAGTGTTAGCCTAGCTGTGTTGTGCTGTGTACTATTTGCATGTGGAGCACTAAATCGCTAACCCTTTGCTTCCTCCTACGTTCCAGAAAGTCTATTATTCTGACTTCAGTACCGGCAGTGCTCCCATCTCTCACCCATCCAGCCCACATTCTGCCCTCATGTACCAGTCTCTTTTCATCATCCAACGCTCTCTTTCTGTCTCTCTCCTCCTCTGCTACCTCTAATAACCTTCTCTCCTTATATCTTTTAACTTGTAAAAGGAAGCCAGTCACCTTCATCTCAGATGCTCGTATCAACACTATCACTTGGCAGGAAGTTTTTCTCTGCTCTCACATCCTCTTTTACTTAATGTCACAAAAGTCATTGAATCATCTTCCACACATGTTTTCTATAAAGGGATTAGTGTGTTTTACATGTCTTTCTGTTTACAAGGTAGCAGACCAAACAAACCAAGCACAGTTCGTTTCATCCTCAGAGTGTTCCTAATATCAGCGTAATACAGGCGGCTAGCAGAATATCAGTGGCATTTCTACACCTGATCCCCTGGTCTTTTCAAGGTGTTAAGAGCTTATCTCTAATTATTGAAAGCAGGATAATTACTTGCTATATAACACCCAAACGCCTTCATTGTGAAATATCCTCTGTTCACACAGATATTACTTGAGAATAGTTTGTGTGCATGATGAAAATTAACCATCATAATCAATCTTTCAATCATCCTAGTCACCAGTAAAGTACTGATGAATAACTTCAGAGTTGTGCATTAACTTTGAATTTGATCAAATCAGTCGAAGGTGAGTAAATGCAATTCACAGCTACTTATGAAATGACCAAGGTGAGCACTTCAAAAGAATGATTAATAAATAAGCATGATCCTTTAAAAACGGTTTACTTCACAGAAGCAAAGTCAACAACATTTCATTCCTTTCCTCGATGGGTAGGCATTGGCGGAGTGGGTTATAATTGATTCTAGTGGTGCATTAACTTTTATTAACTTTCTTAAGCTGCAGTCTGTCCTCGTGAAGTTATTTCATTCTGCAGACCTGGGCTTTTCTTTGTTGACTCCCTCTCGCGGCTATACTCCCCAAATGTTGAGAAATCTTGATGAAAGCGAAGAGTAATTATTAGCTTAATACAGATGACTTCTGGGGTGGCAGGGGATTTTTTTTACATGGTTCAACAAACAGCACGGCTGTTCGAATGGAAAACCCTCGGCGGCTTTCAGGGACAATTATTTCAACCCTCAATCACACCCCACGCTCTGAATGTCAAATATGGAACCTGGAGAAGTACACAACTTCTCAGCCATTTGGCCCATTTCACACCAAACTACACAGTTCCCTTCCCATCTCAACCGTGTGCTGTATGTCCAGAACGGGTTTCTTCTCAGCCTAACTACCTACCCTGTCATCAATCCACCTGTGATGGATGCATGTTTGCACTGCATGTTGGGGCTGGCCGTGCCGATGCCCGTGTGGATGCCCGTGCGGATGCCCGTGCGGATGCCCGTGCGGATGCCCGTGCGGATGCCCGTGCGGATGCCCGTGCGGATGCCCGTGCTCCATCATGTAAAGAGGAAAGGAACCGGTGGATACTGGAATGGTCAGGAGGTGAGAGGAGGCACAGCGAGGGCGGTCCGCCTTAAATCAGCATACGAGAGATGGCCAAACAGATGATATTGAAAATGGCTGACGGGCGGTAGCTGCTAAGGTGGCGAGAGGGGGGTGGAAGAATAGGAACAATGTCCCAGGGATGATTAAACTGGAATTTTTGAGAGATGAATGTCTCCAGATGAAATGGAGTGCAGCATGATTACAGACATATGTAAGCACAAAACAAAGAATGTGACAGCACAGGGAGTGCGTGATCACATCATACCACTTGCCTTGGATTCATTGGGCTTTGGAGGATACTGTAGGCCCCAAATGACCTATAAAATGTTTCTGCAAGGGCAAGTTTAACTCGTTTCTATCCTTAAGGATATCAAATTCAAAAGGCACTCGCACATCGGAGCAATCTTATTTGCAGGTGAATGGCAACAGTTGAACAAGATGAAGGGAAAAGGAAACCGCACACTGCTCTTGATAGTATCACTGATATTTAATAAGCTTACGTATCGGCATCACGGCCTTCATCAGAGCTTTTGTGAATTTTTACAAATTTGCACCCTTATGTAGACCTGGCCCCGCCCACATCCGTTCCACACATCGAAGGGGGTTAGACCTAGCCCCACCCACATCCGTTCCACACATCGAAGGGGGTTAGACCTAGCCCCACCCACATCCGTTCTACACATCGAAGGGGGTTAGACCTAGCCCCACCCACATCCGTTCCACACATCGAAGGGGGTTAGACCTAGCCCCACCCACATCCGTTCTACACATCGAAGGGGGTTAGACCTAGCCCCACCCACATCCGTTCTACACATCGAAGGGGGTTAGACCTAGCCCCACCCACATCCGTTCCACACATCGAAGGGGGTTAGACCTAGCCCCACCCACATCCGTTCCACACATCGAAGGGGGTTAGACCTAGCCCCTCCCACATCCGTTCCACACATCGAAGGGGTTAGACCTAGCCCCTCCCACATCCGTTCCACACATCGAAGGGGTTAGACCTAGCCCCACCCACATCCGTTCCACACATCGAAGGGGGTTAGACCTAGCCCCACCCACATCCGTTCCACACATCGAAGGGGTTAGACCTAGCCCCACCCACATCCGTTCCACACATCGAAGGGGTTAGACCTAGCCCCTCCCACATCCGTTCCACACATCGAAGGGGGTTAGACCTAGCCCCACCCACATCCGTTCTACACATCGAAGGGGTTAGACCTAGCCCCACCCACATCCGTTCCACACATCGAAGAGGGTTAGACCTAGCCCCACCCACATCCGTTCTACACATCGAAGGGGTTAGACCTAGCCCCACCCACATCCGTTCCACACATCGAAGGGGTTAGACCTAGCCCCACCCACATCCGTTCTACACATCGAAGGGGGTTAGACCTAGCCCCACCCACATCCGTTCCACACATCGAAGGGGTTAGACCTAGCCCCACCCACATCCGTTCTACACATCGAAGGGGGTTAGACCTAGCCCCTCCCACATCCGTTCCACACATCGAAGGGGGTTAGACCTAGCCCCTCCCACATCCGTTCTACACATCGAAGGGGGTTAGACCTAGCCCCTCCCACATCCGTTCCACACATCGAAGGGGGTTAGACCTAGCCCCTCCCACATCCGTTCCACACATCGAAGGGGGTTAGACCTAGCCCCACCCACATCTGTTCCACACATCGAAGGGGTTAGACCTAGCCCCACCCACATCCGTTCCACACATCGAAGGGGTTAGACCTAGCCCCACCCACATCCGTTCTACACATCGAAGGGGGTTAGACCTAGCCCCTCCCACATCCGTTCCACACATCGAAGGGGGTTAGACCTAGCCCCTCCCACATCCGTTCCACACATCGAAGGGGGTTAGACCTAGCCCCACCCACATCTGTTCCACACATCGAAGGGGGTTAGACCTAGCCCCTCCCACATCCGTTCCACACATCGAAGGGGGTTAGACCTAGCCCCTCCCACATCCGTTCCACACATCGAAGGGGGTTGGAGGCAAAGGGAAAACAAATAGGTGTTACCAAATATAACAATATGCATATCATAAATATTGCAAAAGTGCATAAATAAGATGTATTAAACACGTCTGTAAAACCACAATGAGGATATCGCAACTTTTCATTACATTAGTCATTGGGTACATCAAGAAAAACATCAGAGTAATCTTAAATAGGCACATAATTCATGTTCAAATTCACAACATATCATACATAGGCATTTCATCATTAAGTCTGGAGGGTGAAAATCCCAAAACATTCTCTTTTACTCAGAGTATTATTAATATCACCTCGCCTGTCTGATATCTTAACTTTCTCTATGCCACAAAATTTAAAGGTAGAAATGTCATGCTTCGGGTCATTGAAATGTACTGCGACTGGATAATCCCTGTCATTTCTCCTGATTGAACTTTAGAGAATGTTTTGGAGCTAGCCTTGCTGGCTTGCTAGCTCCCTGTGGAGCTAGCATGGCTCTGTTGTAGCCTACTGAAAGGTCCAGAGAGTGAGTTTTTTTTACATCTAGATTGACTTTAAATTAATTACTTCACCAATGGTTAGAGCTAGTTATGGAGTGGCCAAGCTATAGTGCAGGGTGCGACATGTGACCAACACTTTGCGGTTGAGGAGAGCGCTGGGCATGAAGCGCTGGGCATCTTGTTGTTATGACATGCATTATCTGAATAAGACCTCAGAATTATAACTACTGACGAGCGCTATTGAAGAAACATTGAATGTCTTTGAACTTCAGAGAGTTGGCTTAACTAACGCTGGACCAGAGCTAGCCCTTGACCATGACTCTCAGATGCATTACATTACACATAATAACGTCTCGTGTTTTCGAGAGCGAGACCCGAGATAGCTTACAGGACAGCTAGCTAACGAGATTGTGTGCGGAGTGGCACCAGAATTCGAATAAAACCACGTCTTACCTATTTGTAGTTAATAAATCTAATGTGAAACGTGATAACTATAGTATCCATAAATAGCATTTGAAAATGTTAATCCATTGTTCTCTAATAAAAAATCTCTCTCTAATTTCTGAATCACACATAATGTCATTAGCTCAGTAGCAGTGCGTGGGTAAAATCACTGGGGATAATTACTCCCAAATTAAACCATTGTAGTTCTGTGGTTGCCAGTAGTGATACGTGGGTAAAATCACTGGGGATAATTACTCCCAAATTAAACCATTGTAGTTCTGTGGTTGCCAGTAGTGATACGTGGGTAAAATCACTGGGAATAGTTACTCCCAAATTAAACCATTGTAGTTCTGTGGTTGCCAGTAGTGATACGTGGGTAAAATCACTGGGAATAGTTACTCCCAAATTAAACCATTGTAGTTCTGTGGTTGCCAGTAGTGATACGTGGGTAAAATCACTGGGAATAGTTACTCCCAAATTAAACCATTGTAGTTCTGTGGTTGCCAGTAGTGATACGTGGGTAAAATCACTGGGAATAGTTACTCCCAAATTAAACCATTGTAGTTCTGTGGTTGCCAGTAGTGATACGTGGGTAAAATCACTGGGAATAGTTACTCCCAAATTAAACCATTGTAGTTCTGTGGTTGCCAGTAGTGATACGTGGGTAAAATCACTGGGAATAGTTACTCCCAAATTAAACCATTGTAGTTCTGTGGTTGCCAGTAGTGATACGTGGGTAAAATCACTGGGAATAGTTACTCCCAAATTAAACCATTGTAGTTCTGTGGTTGCCAGTAGTGATACGTGGGTAAAATCACTGGGAATAGTTACTCCCAAATTAAACCATTGTAGTTCTGTGGTTGCCAGTAGTGATACGTGGGTAAAATCACTGGGAATAGTTACTCCCAAATTAAACCATTGTAGTTCTGTGGTTGCCAGTAGTGATACGTGGGTAAAATCACTGGAGAAGCCAAGCCTGAAAAAAAGCCATATTTCAATCTACAGTTGAAGGCGGATGTTTACATCCACCTTAGTTTACATCCACCTTAGTTTACATCCACCTTAGTTTACATCCACCTTAGTTTACATCCACCTTAGTTTACATCCACCTTAGTTTACATCCACCTTAGTTTACATCCACCTTAGTTTACATTCACCTTAGTTTACATCCACCTTAGTTTACATCCACCTTAGTTTACATCACCTTAGTTTACATTCACCTTAGTTTACATCCACCTTAGTTTACATCCACCTTAGTTTACATCCACCTTAGTTTACATCCACCTTAGTTTACATCCACCTTAGTTTACATCCACCTTAGTTTACATCCACCTTAGTTTACATCCACCTTAGTTTACATCCACCTTAGTTTACATCCACCTTAGTTTACATCCACCTTAGTTTACATCCACCTTAGTTTACATCCACCTTAGTTTACATCCACCTTAGTTTACATTCACCTTAGTTTACATTCACCTTAGTTTACATTCACCTTAGTTTACATTCACCTTAGTTTACATTCCTGACATTTAATCCTAGTAAACATTCCCTGTCTTAGGTCAGTTAGGATCACCACTTTATTTTAAGAATGTGAAATGTCAGAATAATAGTAGAGAGAATGATTTATTTCAGCTTTTATTTCTTTCATCACATTCCCAGTGGGTCAGAAGTTTACATACACGCAATTGGTACTTGGTAGCAATGCCTTTAAAACAGCAACAGTCCTGTAAGGTGCCGAAAACACTAAACGGAAAATAACTACCCACAAAACCCATGTGGGACAAAGCTACCTAAGTATGGTTCTCAATCAGAGACAACAATAGACAGCTGCCTCTGATTGAGAACCACACCGGCCAAACAACAAAGAAGTACAAAACATAGAAAATGAACATAGAATGCCCACCCTAGTCACACCCTGGCCTAACCAAAATGGAGAATAAAAGCCTCTCTATGGCCAGGGCATGACATATGGATTTAGAACGAGTTATCACAAGTCGCAAAGAAAACAGGAACTGCCTCCACTATCCCAGCACCATTTCAACTTCATCAAATCACCTATGCTTAGTCTAGCACAGTGACAACAAAAAGAAAACAAAAACAAAAGGCCAATCAATGGAAGTTAAATATAATGTGGCTATCCATGGTTCTGATTTCTCTTTGTGTGTGTGTGCGTGCGTGCATGCGTGCGTGCGTGTGTGTGTGTGTGTGTGTGTGTGTGTGTGTGTGTGTGTGTGTGTGTGTGTGTGTGTGTGTGTGTGTGTGTGTGTGTGAACGTTCAACTCTACTGTTTGTATGACAGGGAGAGGGTATGTGTAACTGACTTTCCATTCTAAATTCCCTGGGCTTTAGAGCTTATGCCCCACCTCTTGAGATTCACAATGCAAACAGAACAACAGCCAGCCCATTTCCAATTACACATTGACATTTAATCAGTATGTCCACTTCTAGGGTAGTAAACAGTGTGTTCGTTCAAGTAGAAAAAACATGTTGACGCATCCTACTTGTAGAGAAACGCCAATGCCGTTCTCCTCACTTTTATGTTTCAACAGTCTATGACTCTGTCAAAGAGTACATGCTTTTTTGTTGACCTAGGCTATGTGGCTAAAATGCTTGCTTGCTCGCCCAACTTCTTTTCATGGGCAACGTTAGCTCGTTAACTTTAGCCTTCTACATCTAGCTAAATATTGAACTTCCATCATATCCAGCCAAGGGCACAATGTATGAATTTATGGTTGGATCAGAATCACAGTTATAATCATTGGCCAGTACAGAGAATTAAGTAAAACCACAAGTCCAAATCCCTATCTCCATCCCGGTTCAATTTTAGCTAGCCAGCTTGCCACCGGAGGACAACAACACGACGAGATGCAACAATTCAAGTTGTTTCTGTCAATGACGAATGGCTCTCGAAGTGATGTGATTGGTGAGAAGCCAAATCCAAACTGGCTTCCCTTGACACTATGTTTTTGATGTGCCAGGACCAATCACAGCTGAGCTCGCTCAGTTTAGCTCAACGCTGATTGGCTATTATTTTCAACTTTTTTTAATCTTGGCCAAATGCTCTCTAGCTTCCCTTGCATTCAATACTAGGGGCGGCAACAATGTCATACTCTTTATGACCAGACAGAATCAAATAGATGGCCTATACATACAGTGACAGAGGGGTGCTGTTTCGCTCGCTTGGATGCTTTCTCCAGTGAGATATATTCAGCCTCTTGCAAATTGATGGAAAATTATGAAACACAGAGGGATGAAAGATGGGGGGGGAAGCCTGGTTTCCTATGGTATCCATGAATACACATTACTGCAGTAGCTACAGTATCATCAAATCATCAACAACTTTATTTATACAGGATATTTCAGACATGGAATGAAACACAATCTGCTTCACATGGGAAAAAAACAATGAAAATAAAATATTTACTACACAACAAACATAAGAGGATAAAAAACGAAATTATAGTAATAAAAACAGAACAACTAAAAAGCGCCCTAAGGAAAAGCAAAGCTACAAAAGGTGTGTTTTAAGATCTCCACAGTTTCAACCCCCTCGGGTTCTCTGGCAGGCTGTTCCAGAGGCAGGGGGCATAGTAACTAAAGGCTGCCTCTCTGTCACGGATCCCTCTGGAACTGTCATTACACACACCTGGTCCCTATTCCCAGTGGATTAGTAATTGTATAAATGTGCCATTTGTTCACCATTGTCCTGTCGATTATTGTTCCAATGTCCGTTGGTTCGTGTGAGTACCTGTGCTATGTTGTTTTGGCTTTCGTGCCACGTATATTGTCTCGATGTTTATGGGTCTCATCCCATGTGATAATCATTCTGTGATTGTGTATTTATTCGAGGTACTCCTCGCCCTTTTGTTTGCGTTTCTACCCTGTGTTTTGTAGACGTCTTTGTTTGGGCTTCGTCCCCGTGCCTTTACACAGCACGCTGTAATTTGGGTAAATAAAAACCCTTATTATGCATTCCTGCGCCTATCTCCCGTTCCCTTTATACCAGCGTGACACTCTCCATGCCTCTTGGTCCGAGGCTTTGGGATAGTTAAAAGGCCAGTGCTAGAGGACCTGCGGGACATACTGGGCACAACTTAAAAGCATGTCTGACATGTATCTGACATGTATTGGGGCGCACGATTGTGGATTGGTTTAAAAACCAATAGAAGAATCTTAAAATGAATTCTAAAATTCTAAAACTCACAGGCAACCAGTGCAGAGACATTAAAACCAGTGCAATATGTGATCTCCACCTGGTCTTGGTCAGTACCGGTGCTGCAGCATTCTGTATGTTTTGCAGTTGACAAATGGCTTTCTTGGGGAGACTAGATAGGAGAGCATTATATTAGGCAAGCCTGCTTGTAATATGTCTCTCTGTATCAGCCTGAGAGAAATGGTCACACCTTGGCAATGTTCCTCAGGCTGTTAAAAGCTATTTTGGTCACATTCCTAACGCGTGATTCAAAATCTAAAATAACACCTAGGTTTTTTACCTGGTGTTTTGTCTTTATTGCCCGTGAATTAAAATGTGCGGCCAAATTCTCTCTTTGTGCTTTGGCTCCAACAATAAGTCCTTCAAACTCGTTTTGCTTTAGCTGGAGAAAGTTGTGAGCCATCCAAGTATTTAATAACTAGTATGGTCTAATAATTTATCCGTGGAGCTAAAATCTTCTGGTTCTGGTTCTGGTGAAATGTAAATTGTGTATCGTCTGAATAGCAGTGCAAATCAATGCTGTGTTTCCTGATAATGCTGCCAAGGGGTAACATATATATAAACTGAACATTACCGGACCCAAATTGAACCTTGTGGAACACCACATGTGATATGTATTTCCTCTGAGTTATGTTCGCCAAGGGTGACTGTAACGTCGTTCTTCGTTTGTCGAAAGAGAGTCGGACCGAAATGCAGCGTGGTTGTTACTCATGTTCTTTAATGAATGAAATGACGATACATGAAAATAACGTAATATACAAAACAACAAACGGAACGTGAAATCTAATTACAGCCTATCTGGTGAACACTACACAGAGACAGGAACAATCACCCACGAAATACAAAGCGAAACTCAGGCTATCTAAATACGGTTCCCAATCAGAGACAACGAAAATCACCTGACTCTGATTGAGAACCGCCTCAGGCAGCCAAGCCTATACAACACCCCTAATCAGCCGCGATCCCAAATACTACAAACCCCAATACTAAAATACAATAACATAAACCCATGTCACACCCTGGCCTGACCAAATATATAACGAAAACACAAAATACAATGACCAAGGCGTGACAGTGACAAACTCTTGACCGGTTAAATAGATCCTGAACCAATGTAGAACTGGACTGGGGAGGCCAACCCACCTCTCCAGTCTGTCCAGAAGGACATCATGATCAACAGTGTCGAATGCAGAATTTAAATCCAAGAGTACAAGGACAGAGAGCTGTTCGGCATCTGGGTTTGCTCTATGATCCTTTACCAGTAGACTATGCATGATTTGGAGGGAGGTGAAGGGGCAGGTAACCTACACACACACTGGAATAAGTTGAATGTCTTGCCTTAGGTCAAAACAGTAACTTGGCCACTCAGGAACTTTCACTGTCTTCTTGGTAAGCAACTCCAATGTAGATGTGGCCTTGTGTTTTAGGTTATTGTCCTGCTGAAAGCAAACACTCTACATAGGCTACATATCATATTAAACAGCATCTAAAGACTCTAAATATGTTACATGCCATGTTAAACATCATATAAACACTCTAAATAGGTTACATGTCATATTAAACAGCATATAAACACTGAATTAATCTCCCGGTGGAAAGCAGACTGAACTCGGTTATCCTGTAGGATTCTGACTGTGCTTAGCTCTATTCCATGTTTTTTTATTCTGAAAAACTCCCTAGTCCTTAACAATTACAAGCATACCCATAACATTATGCAGTCACCAAATATGCTTGAAAATATGGAGAGTGGGTACTCAGTAATGTGGTATTGCATTTGCCCCAAACATAACACTTTGCATTCATACAAAAAGTTAATTATTTTGTCAATTTTTTGGGAAGTATCACTTTAGTGCCTTGTTGCAAACAGGATGTGTGTTTTGGAATAATTTGTATTCTGTACAGGCTTCCTCCTTTTCACTCTGTCAATTAGGTTAGTGTTGTGGAGTAACTACTATTTTGATCCATACTCAGTTTTCTATCTCAGCCATTAATCTCTAACTGTTTAAAGTCATCATTGGCCTCATGGTGAAATCCAAGAGCAGTTTCCTTCCTCCCTGGCAACTGAGTTATGAAGGACGGCTGTATCTTTGTCAACATCCAAAGTGTAAGTAATAACTTCACCATGCTCAAAGAGTTATTCAATGTCTTTACATTTTTTTAGGTACCCTTTCATGCGAGGCATTGAAAAACCTCCCTGGTCTTTGTGGTTGAATCTGTTTTACATTCAATGCTCAACTGAAGTACCTTACAAGTATCTGTATGTGTGGGGTACAGAGATGAGGTAGTCATTCAAAAATAATGTTAAACATTACTATTCCATGTAACATTTTATGTAAATTGTTAATTATATATTTACTCCTGAACTTATTTAGGCTTGCCATAACAAAGGGGTTGAATACTTATTGACTCAAGACATTTCAGCTTTTCATTTTTATTCAATTGTAGAAATTTCAGAAAAATATAAATTCATTATGGGGTATTATGTGTAGGCCAGTGACAAAAAAATATAAATTCATTATGGGGTATTGTGTGTAGGGCAGTGACAAAAAATATAATTTCATTATGGGGTATTGTGTGTAGGGCAGTGACAAAAATATAATTTCAGGATGTAACGCAACAAAATGTGGAAAAAGCCAAGGGCCGTGAATACTTTCTGAAGGCACAGTAACACACAAAAGCCTCCCTTACTTTATTTTTTAGCTGCTATGTCTCAGGTAGCCTGCAAAAGCCAACATGTATATAGAATGCAATAATTTATTAATATTTGCCATATTCTAATCATTATCATGTGGCAACAAATGGCCACAGTGAACTTTGCCCTTCTGTAGATCTGAAACACTTGGAAACTTGCATCCCACCAACCAGAATATTAAGGCAAAGCAATTCAGGCATTCTTGAAAGTCAGGACAATCCTGCAAAGAATTTTAATTTGCAAGCAGTAAGCCTAAGCATTTAAAATGAAACTAGCGTCAGCCTGCCTTATGGGCGGTAAGTCACTGGATCTGATTAAATTACTAAATGCCATTCAATCTTTGAGGACTGCGACCATAGAAGTAAAATGTATTATTCATAATAAGCTATTGTCAACTTCCTGTCTGGCTATTTTGCTTAGAGTTCACTGTGACTCATGTTTATATGGTTACATATTAGGCTATGAATTTCGTGCAGAAATGTATTAATTTTGCAAATGGAACTGAGGCATTGACATCAAATGCCTCGCGAACCTTAAAAAATGTAAAAACAAAGTTTCCACCATCATTTGTTGCAATAAGGAAAGTTTGACAAAAGAGAAATCCACCTCTGTCAAATGGATTCAAATGTTGTTGCTCTTTGGAAAACGCCTCCTGTATCTGCTGTTTCCATTATACGTCGCAAAGATTTTTTCCGCAACATTACTTTTGTAGAATAAACCTGGGTCAATGGAAGCCTATTTAGATTGTTTCACTCACATCTCTTCGATGATCACTCTAACTGCCAATTATAAAACAGTGACTAGATGTAGAGGCCATTCAGATGGAGGTAAAGCCATGAACACCCACCTGTCTCTCTAGCACACACCAGCATCCCTCAACGAGGGCCCCCGTGGCGCTGCTAGTTAAGTGGGCGGCAGAATTCACAGACGCTTTACAAATCCTCTGCTTGAATTCCTATAAAGGAAAATATGAACAGTTGAAACAATACTATTTTTTAAGTTCGAAATGGCCAGCGGCACCTCGCTTTAGTGTTCTGTTTGAAATAGTTAATAGAAAGTCCTCCCAGAGGAGCCTTAATGGATGATAGTCCTCCCAGAGGAACCCTAATGGATGATAGTCCTCCCAGAGGAGCCTTAATGGATGATTGGCCTCCCAGAGGAGCCTTAATGGATGATAGTCCTCCCAGAGGAGCCTTAATGGATGATAGTCCTCCCAGAGGAGCCTTAATGGATGATTGTCCTCCCAGAGGAGCCTTAATGGATGATAGTCCTCCCAGAGGAGCCTTAATGGATGATAGTCCTCTCAGAGGAGCCTTAATGGATGATAGTCCTCCCAGAGGAGCCTTAATGGATGATAGTCCTCCCAGAGGAGCCTTAATGGATGATAGTCCTCCCAGAGGAGCCTTAATGGATGATAGTCCTCCCAGAGGAGCCTTAATGGATGATAGTCCTCCCAGAGGAGCCTTAATGGATGATAGTCCTCCCAGAGGAGCCTTAATGGATGATAGTCCTCCCAGAGGAGCCTTAATGGATGATAGTCCTCCCAGAGGAGCCTTAATGGATGATAGTCCTCCCAGAGGAGCCTTAATGGATGATAGTCCTCCCAGAGGAGCCTTAATGGATGATAGTCCTCCCAGAGGAGCCTTAATGGATGATAGTCCTCCCAGAGGAGCCTTAATGGATGATAGTCCTCCCAGAGGAGCCTTAATGGATGAAAGTCCTCCCAGAGGAGCCTTAGGATGACTGTCTCCCAGAGGAGCCTTAATGGATGATAGTCCTCCCAGAGGAGCCTTAATGGATGATTGTCCTCCCAGAGGAGCCTTAATGGATGATAGTCCTCCCAGAGGAGCCTTAATGGATGATTGTTCTCCCAGAGGAGCCTTAATGAATGATAGTCCTCCCAGAGGAGCCTTAATGGATGATAGTCCTCCCAGAGGAGCCTTAATGGATGATAGTCCTCCCAGAGGAGCCTTAATGGATGATAGTCCTCCCAGAGGAGCCTTAATGGATGATTGTCCTCCCAGAGGAGCCTTAATGGATGATAGTCCTCCCAGAGGAGCCTTAATGGATGATAGTCCTCCCAGAGGAGCCTTAATGGATGATAGTCCTCCCAGAGGAGCCTTAATGGATGATAGTCCTCCCAGAGGAGCCTTAATGGATGATAGTCCTCCCAGAGGAGCCTTAATGGATGACTGTCCTCCCAGAGGAGCCTTAATGGATGATAGTCCTCCCAGAGGAGCCTTAATGGATGATTGTCCTCCCAGAGGAGCCTTAATGGATGATAGTCCTCCCAGAGGAGCCTTAATGGATGATTGTTCTCCCAGAGGAGCCTTAATGGATGATTGTCCTCCCAGAGGAGCCTTAATGGATGATAGTCCTCCCAGAGGAGCCTTAATGGATGATTGTCCTCCCAGAGGAGCCCTAATGGATGATTGTCATCCCAGAGGAACCCTAATGGATGATAGTCCTCCCAGAGGAGCCTTAATGGATGATTCACCTGTGACTGTGAGAGATGAGGTGCAGAATGCTCAATCCCCACATGTTTTGATCTAACTAAATCAGTCACGATGCAATAGATGATTTATTGATGATTTTCAAAATGGGGACTTTCACTGTTTGGTCTGCAAAGTTTTTAAGAACATGGTTATTTTGATGACTCCAAAACAACAGGCTACGAAAAAACGGCCTCTGTATTCGCATAACAAAAACGCCATTATGTGGAATGTAGGATGTTTTCTTGGCTTTGTAATTGCCTTCATTGTTCATATTCCTCTATATGATATAATGTATCTGTGTGTGCAAACACTTCCACCCACTGTACTTAAAATACATTATAATAACTGTAGCTATTATAAATAATTCCAATTCTGCCTTCTTTCTTTGGTTACTTAACCTGTTGTGTAAGGAATGAGAAAGATACAGTAGGACCCAGACAATGTTTTTCCATCAGATTAGTGACTAGAAATAGCTTATCTCCGAGGATGGTGGAAAGATGAGTACTTCCGTAATGTGTATGGTGACATACATGTAGAAAACAAACACTCCGTCTATTTTAGGAAACCAAATGAGCATGTTTGGAAGAAGAGCCAGGGGTTCATTCCCACATCTCATCTGTGTGACCAACCTGGTCTCAGAGCATTTTGTATTATTCTGTAAGTAAAACCAAGACACTCCATTTTGTGTATGTTATGTTTGGTCACAGCCATTTTAGTCACATAATAGTCTGTTTTTTTCCTATTAAATAATGAATATTTAAGGTTACCTCTAACTTCCATCGTGAGCATTCACATAGCCTTATCCAACTGGGCTTACTATACCCTAGAATACCTTAGCTGGCAACATTGATATTGTGGAAGATTGTACCTAATGACAACATGAATTAACCATATAGCCTATAAAGCCTTGGCTAAAGGTTAAATAGTTTACAGCTCTGATTTTCTCTCCATCATAACCGTCAATGGGGGTAAATAACAATGGTTTCTTTGAAAAGGGGAGAATTTGAGATTTTGAAAAATGAGAGGTATTACAGAATAGTAAACAAATAACATTTGAAGAAAAAAGCAAACGCAACTCGCATTTGCGGCCTGCAGTTTGAGAGCAACAACACAGACGAATGAATTACAGCGAACATGAAGGAAAATAGAGCTTCTGATGTGATCAAAGCAAAAATAGCCTACATGAAAGTGAGAGTAAACATTGTTTCTAGTTGAGGTAGGTTACAAGTCAAGTGTCCTGGCTTCTCAGGTAGATCAGTTCAATCAGAACGTGCAACTGAAAGATGTCAAATCTACCAATGAGAGGATTGCTTAGGATTTGAAAGCAGAGATGAAAAGGAGCTTCATGTCAAATCTACCAATGAGAGGATTGCTTAGGATTGGAAAGCAGAGATGAAAAGGAGCTTCATGTCAAATCTACCAATGAGAGGATTGCTTAGGATTGGAAAGCAGAGATGAAAAGGAGCTTCATGTCAAATCTACCAATGAGAGGATTGCTTATGATTGGAAAGCAGAGATGAAAAGGAGCTTCATGTCAAATCTACCAATGAGAGGATTGCTTATGATTGGAAAACAGAGATGAAAAGGAGCTTCATGTCAAATCTACCAATGAGAGGATTGCTTATGATTGGAAAACAGAGATGAAAAGGAGCTTCATGTCAAATCTACCAATGAGAGGATTGCTTAGGATTGGAAAGCAGAGATGAAAAGGAGCTTCATTTCAAATTAGATGTCCATTAGCCTTACGTGGAATTCTCATCTTGTCACATTTTCGTTGACTAAAATCAAAAATAATTTGTAATAGTTATCTTTTTTTTTTACCAGGGCGTCTCGTTATCGTCATAGTTTTAGTCAGGAATACTAGATAGTTGTTGTCGTAGTTATTGTTGAGAAAATGAAGACTGTGGAGCGAGGTTATGGTACGAACCTCTTAGAACTACCGATCCCGGATCCGGTATATTTATCATCAGCAACGCTGAATAGCATAGCGCAACAGTCAAAAAATATTACTAGAAAATATTCATATTCATGAAATCACAAGTGAAATATAGCAAAACACAGCTCAGCATTTTGTTAATCACCCTGTCTCAGATTTTGAAATGATGCTTTACAGCGAAAGCAATACAAGCGTTTGTGTAAGTTTATCGATAGCCTAACATAGCATTATGTACACTTAGCATCAGGAAGCTTGGTCACGAAAATCAGAAAAGTAATCAAATTAACTGTTTACCTTTGAGGATCTTCAGATGTTTTCACTCACAAGACTCCCAGTTAGACAGCAAATGTTCCTTTTGTTCCATGAAGATATTTTTTATATCCAAATACCTCCGTTAGTTTGGTGCGTTATGCCCAGGAATCCACCGGAAATAGCGGTCACGACAACGCAGATAAAAATTTCAAGTTATGTCCATAATGTCGACAGAAACGTGGCAAACGTTTTTTATAATCAACCCTCAAGGTATTAATTCAAATATCTATTCGATAATATATCAACCGGGACAGTTGGCTTTTCACTAGGACCGGAAGGAACAATGGCTGCCTCTCTCTTTTGCGCAAGAATCACTCTGAGAGCCCCCACCTATCCACTTACGCAATGTGGTCGTTAACGCTCATTCTTCAAAATAAAGGCCTGAAACTACGTCTAGGCTATAGACACCGTAGGGAAATCATAGAAAAAGGAATCTGGTTGATATCCCTTTCAATGGTCAATAGGGTTGCATAGGAACACAATAGTTTCAAAATATATATTTTTTACCTTTATTTTACTAGGCAAGTCAGTTAAGAACAAATTCTTATTTTCAGTGACAGCCTAGGAACAGTGGTTTAACTGACTGTTCAGAACTACAGATTTGTACCTTGTCAGCTCGGGGATTTGAACTTGCAACCTTTCGGTTACTAGTCCAACGCTCTAACCACTGGGCTACCCTGCCCTCCCCGGAGTCACTTCCTGATTGGATTTTTCTCAGGCTTTCGCCTGTAATATCAGTTCTGTTATACTCGCAGACAATATTTTGACAGTTTTGGAAACTTTAGAGTTTTCTATCCTAATCTGTCAATTATATGCATATTCTAGCATCTGGTCCTGAGAAATAGGACGTTTACTTTGGGGACGTTATTTTTCACCAAAAGAATTAGTGCCCCCTAGTCACAGTGCCCCCTAGCTTCAAGAGGTTTGAACTCCGTTACAGCTATAGGATGGGGCATTGGATTGCTGTCCTGAGCAAATGCCCTGTATCGGGCTTATTTAAGTGTAATCCATTATTTTAACATTTTACTTTACAATGCTTAATAATATGTATTCAAGATAAAATGTTGTAAAAAATTTTAAACATCTTTATAAAAATGCTCATATAGTTACATCTTGCTTCAAGTTATTTGCTTAGAATCTCCTAATTATCATCTAAGCAGTCACTGTTGTCATACATCAATCTAGGTAAACATGGATTAGGTTGCCTAAATCCCTATGATATAAAGTACAATGGTGAATATACTGAACAGTGTATGAATGTTAAATGACTGCCCTTTCAGTTGCTGTCTTTACCTCCTGTGGCAGCTCTCTGTTCTGGGCTTGACTTGATCCAAGCACCAACAGGGGACGTATAGAAACGTCCATAAAGCGATCTGTCATCCGCATTCATGCCCAATAATACTCGCCAAGAATGAATTACCAGCAAATCCGCCATATCATCATCTGACTGCCAATGACATATCTAAATGGTGCCCCCGAGGCATTTTTTGAAGTCGTGTACATCTCCTAATAACTGACAGTGTGGCTCCCACGTTATGCCACATAAAACATGAATTTACACACCAGGAAATTCACAGCTAACAGTCACCACAACATGATCTGTCACGGAGTCAGATTCCAAAGGTAAATAAACATCAGACAATACAATCTTACCATTCAAAAGTTTGGGGTCACGTAGAAATGTTAATGTTTTGAATGAAAAGCACATTTTTTCTCCATTAAAATAACATCAAATTGATCATAAATACAGTCTAGACATAGTTAATGTTGTAAATTACTATTGTAGCTGGAAATGTTTAAAAAAAAATAGAATATCGACATAGGCGTACAGAGTCCCATTATCAGCAACGCCCTGACCTTATAGAGCTTTTTATGTCTCTAATTTGGTTTGGTCAGGGTGTGATTTTGGTGGGCATTCTATGTTCTTTTTCTATGTTTATGTATATCTTTGTTTTGGCCAGGTATGGTTCTCAATCAGGGACAGCTGTCTATCGTTGTCTCTGATTGGGAACCATACTTAGGTAGCTTTTCCCCACAGGGTTTTTGTAGGTAGTTGTTTTCTGTTTAGTTTGGTTACCTTACAGAACTGTTCGTTTGTCTCTTTGTTATTTTTATTCAAAGTGTTCTGAGTTAATAAAAAATCATGAACATGTACCACGCTGCGCTTTGGTCTCCTTCTACTCCATATGACGAGCGTTAGAATATACATATGAGATGAGTAATGCAATATATGTAAACATTATTAGTGGCATTATTAAAGTGGCTAGTGATCCATTTATTAAAGTGGCCAATGATTTAAAGTCTGTATGAAGGCAGCAGCCTCTCTGGGTTAGTGATGGCTGTTTAACAGTTTGATGGCCTTGAGATAGAAGTTGTTTTTCCAGTCTCTTGGTCACAGCTTTGATGCACCTGCAACGACCTTGCAGTCTGGATGGTTGCGGGGTGAACAGGCAGTGGCTAGGGTGGTTGTTGTCCTTGATGATCTTTTTGGCCTTCCTGTGACATCGGGTGCTGTAGGTGTCCTGGATGGCAGGTAGTTTGCCCCTAGTGATGCGTTGTGCAGACCGCACCACCCTCTGGAGAGCCTTGCGGTTGTGGGCGGTACCGTTGCCGTACCAGGCGGTGATACAGCCCGACAAGATGCTCTCAATTGTGCATCTGTAAAAGTTTGTGGGTTTTAGGTGACAAGCCAAATTTCTTCAGCCTCCTGAGGTTGCGCTGCCTGTGTGGGTGGACCACTTCAGTTTGTCCGTTATGTGTTATGTGTTATGTGTCATGTGTCATGTGTCATGTGTCATGTTACGACGAGGAACTTAAAACGTCACACACTTTTGTTGTTGTTGATCATTTCACTTAAGTTGATTTTTGTGCCAAACAGTAGCTTATTATAGGTAAACAGACAACCACAACTGGATTGTTGTAGTAAATGACAATCTCATCTTAAGTTGTACCAGTTCAGTTATATTTCAGCTGATAGGTTACCTATCATTTTACTTACCTTGTGATAAATTCACTCCAGGAATAATGACTTGATAGCATTTCTGTTACAAAAGCAATAGCTTGGCCCTATTGAATGGGGCACTATTTGCTTATCAATCATCCTTCATACTCAGATAATGACTGTGAAAGGTCAAGTTGTTTCAATAGCTTGCCTTAGTCAAGGGTATATCTTCTAAATTCGTTTTGCTTTGTTTATTCCACTGACAGCCTATTCAGATGGTAGCTATGTTCTTCATAACCTGTGGAAAGACCAACTTAACTAAAAGCAAACGCTTCAGAGCTTTCATCTCACACAATTCGTTGTGACTCACACATGAAGTAGAAAACGCCTTCTCGTTCATACTCACACACTCTCTTTCCTTCCTTCTCTCCCTCTCTCTGCATAACTCGCTGTCTCAGTTTTAATAACAGCCCATTCATTTTTTTGTCACACACACTCGTTCCCTTGCTCAGCCAAAGGAAGAGAGGAGACAGAATGAGCCGAGGGGAGACAGAATGAGCCGAGGGGAGACAGAATGAGCCGAGGGGAGACAGAATGAGCCGAGGGGAGACAGAATGAAAGCACAGCATGAATAATGAAATAATGACCAAATTGTAAAAAGAAACGCACACTCCCCTTGCGAGGGCGCTGACAGGTGTTTGCGGAGCGTGGGTGCGAAATCCATTAGAACCCTGTCAGAGGATGGCGCTGGGTAACAAAGGTGCTGTAATTACCCAGAGCCACGCAGACTGGAATCACATTTTTCACTTAGGCACCACTGCAACAAATGCAAAATGGCTGCCTCCATGTGTTGTCTTGGTATTCTGGTGAAAGAGAATTAGCAGCCTTCAGTTGAATGTATGTTTTAACTGGCACTGTATGTGTTTCTTTATTGGGGTCAAAGTCCATAAAGATGGATGATTGTCATAACGGTGTTTATGAACCAATGAATGTTAAGGTACGACCACAAATAATCATCATTGTATAGCTCGTGTCACCACTACAGCAGTGGAATTCCCCAGAAGTGGGATTGAATCAATATTTTAATTGACTTGTCAGGGGACAGGCGTATTGGATGTATGTCAGAGGAAATCAGAACGGTGTGAGGTTGCTGGTTGGTTTTGTTGGTGGCATACACTTACTGTCAGCAATCTCACTTTATTCAGTTTCAGATTAACATCTTTTTGCCAATCATTAATGGTAGATAATAAAGGACAAATCTACTAAATACAATGTCAGCGTATTACTCCCAGCTACTTCCTGTTTTAGACAGTTTCATTTATCAAATGAAGAGAGATTATTAAGAGCTACTGATACTCAGCGAGACATAAATAGTTTTTCTCACAGCTATTGTTATTCTAAGTGTTTCCTTCTCAGAGATATCCCTCGGGCCACTCCCCCCCCAAAAAAGAAAACACATTTCTAATCCTCCGCAACATGACATTTGTTACAACCTTAATTAAACATTCTCATGCAGGCACACCTAAACAGCCAAGGATTGTCATTCTCTGAGTGTCGCTGGAGCATAGCACCAGGTTGTATATCTTCCCGAAACATCTGTTTGACATGTAACAATGCAAAATAACAGAAGAGGGAAGCCAGGCATAGACAAGTTTGACAAAGACGCTGTCTCGATACAATGCACTATTTGTTCTGCTGTGATGGTGGTTCGAAAAGCCCCACTCACACCTGTGCTGCATAGCTTGATCTTTTGGTGGCTATTGTTATCGATTTGAAGACTGTATATTGGACCCCAGGCAACATCATAATAAATAATAATACTAAATGAAGAGCTTATTTCCAAAACACTATAGGCACAATTTGTTTTCACATTTGGGTACCTTCATGTGTGTGTATAATATTACTGTTCTCAGAATTGTTTTATTCATAGATTTTAGATGTATATGAAATTGTGTTTTTTGTGCAAAACGCTATATAGCCATTGTTTAACTGGAATGAAATGGACTATGATAGTTCGTTGGTGATGTGGACACCAAGAAACTGTTCTGTCATTAGAAAACTTAAAGATGGTTTTGAGTCGTGTTTGGCCTTGCAGTCGTGCGTGAACAGGGAATACAGGAGGGGACTAAGTACACACTCGTGAGGGGCCCCAGGGTTAAGAATCAGCGTGGCAGATGTGTTGTTGCCTACTCTTACCACCTGCGGGAGGCCTGTCATGAAGTCCAGGATCCAGTTACAGAGGGAGGTGTTTAGTCCCAGAGTCCTTAGCTTAGTGATGAGCTTCGTGGGCACTATGGTGTTGAACACTGAGCTTTAGTCAATGAACAGCATTCTCACATAGGTGTTCCTTTTGTCCAGGTGAGAAAGGGCAGTGTGGAATGTGATTGAGATTGCATCATCGGTGGATCTGTTGGGGCGGTATGCAAATTGGAGTGGGTCTAGTGTGTCCGGGAGGATGCTGTTGATGTGAGCCATGACCAGCACTTCAATGCACTTCATGGCTACCGACGTGAGTGCTACGGGCGGTAATCATTTAGGCAGGTTACCTTCGCTTCTTTGGGCATCGGGATTATGGTGTCTGCTTGAAACGGGTATTACAGACTTGTCAGGGAAAGGTTGAAAATGTCAGTGAAGACACTTGACAGTTGGTCCGCACATGCTTTGAGTACACATTCTGGTAATCCATCTGGCCCAGCGGCATTGCGAATGTTGACCTGTTTAAAGATTTTGTTCACATTGGCTACCGAGAGTGTACAGTCATCCAGAGCAACTGGTGCTCTTGTGCATGCTTCAGTGTTCAGTGTTTGTATTTAGCTCGTCTCGTAGGCTTGCGTCACTGGGCAGCTCACGTCTGGGTTTCCCTTTGTAGTCTGTAATAGTTTTCAAGCCCTGCCACATCCGATGAGCGTCAGAACCAGTGTAATAGGATTCAATCTTAATTCTGTATTGACGCTTTGCTTGTTTGACGGTTTGTCTTAGGGCATAGCGGGATTTCTTATAAGCTTCCGGATTAGTCTCCCACTCCTTGAAAGTGGCAGCTCTAGCCTTTAGCTCGATGCAGATGTTGCCTGTAATCCATGGCTTCTGGTTGGGATATGTACGTACAATCACTGTGGGGACGACGTCATTGATGCACTTATTGATGAAACCGATGACTGAGGTTGTGTGTACTCCTCAATGCCATTGGATGAGTCCTGGAACTGTGCTAGCAAAACAGTCCTGTAGTGGAACATCCGCGTCATCTGACCACTTCCGTATTGAGCGAGTCACTGGTACTTCCTGCTTTAATTTTTGCTTGTAAACAGGAATCAGGTGGATATAATTATGGTAAAATTTTCCAAATAGAGGGCGGGGTGTAACAGGTTTCTCCTTCCTCCTCTGAGGATGAGTAGTAGGAAGTAGCGGAGGACCAAAATGCAGCGTGGTATGTATACATAATGTGATTTAATGGAAAAGGAATACAAAATACAAAAGAACAAGAGAATCAAAATGAAAACCGAAACAGTCCCAAATGGTGCAAACACTGAAACGGAAAAATAATCACCCACAACTCAAAGGTGAAACCAGGCTACCTAAATATGGTTCTCAATCAGGGACAACAATTGACAGCTGCCTCTGATTGAGAACCAGCTGTGCCAGCTTCATTTTGTGGTGGTAAATAGAAGGCCATGAATAATACAGATGAGAACTCTGTTTCACCTGTCCTTGTGCTTGTCTCCACCCCCTTCCAGGTGTTCCCCATCTTCCCTATTATCCCCTGTGTATTTATACCTGTGTTCTGTCTGTTTGTTGCCAGTCTGTCTTGTTCGTTAAAGCTAACCAGCGGTTTTCCTGTCAGCTCCTATCGTTTCCCAGCCTTTCTTTCCTAGTCCTCCTGGTTTTTGACCTTTGCCTGTCCTGACCCTGTACCCGCCTGCCTGACCCTGAGCCCGCCTGCTGCCCTGTACCTTTGCTCCACCTCTGGATTACTGTACTCTGCCTGTCCCTGACCCTTAGTCTGCCTGCCGTCCTCTACCTTTGCCTTACCCTGGATTTTCGACCCCTGCTTGCGTTGACCTGTCTTTCCCTGTTGCTACAATAAACATTGTTACTTCGACCGTCGGCATCTGGTTCTTACAATGATCCCTGATATTGGTGGATAGTGTGGTCTTCAGCTTATCATAAGGTACTCTACCTCAGGCGAGCAATACTTCGAGACTTCTTTAATATTAGACATTGCCCACTAGCTGTTATTGACAAAAAGGCACACCTCCATCCCTCGTCTTCGCAGGTAGCATCTCTGTTCTGCCGGGGCATGGAAAATCCTGTTAGCTCTATATTGTCCGTATCTTCGTTCAGCCACATCTTGGTGAAACATAAAATGTTACAGTTTTTAATGTCCCGTTGGTAGGATAATCTTATTCGTAGGTCATCAATTTTATTTTCCAATGATTGCACTTTAGCAAGAAGGAAGGAAGGCAGTGAGAGTTTACTCGTTCGCCTCCGGATTCTCAGAAGGATGCCCGATCTGCGGCCCCTTTTTCACCATATTTTCTGGTCTAATTAGTAAAGTTGTCCTAATTAAATGCTAATTCTAATTATATAATAATAATATATGCCATTTAGCAGACGCTTTTATCCAAAGCGACTTACAGTCATGTGTGCATACATTCTACGTATGGGTGGTCCCGGGAGTCGAACCCACTACCCTGGCGTTACAAGCGCCATGCTCTACCAACTGAGCTACAGAAGGACCACAAGTTAATTGATTAACTTGTTATGGCTGCAATCCCAATACCGGGATCGATATGACAACTACCAGTGAAAATAGAGGGCGCCAAATTCAAACCACAGAAATGTGGTTTGAAAATTCAAACCACAGAAAAGTGTCCCGATTTCAAATAGGTTTTTCAGCGAAAGCACTACAAACGATTTATGTTTGGTCTCCACCAAACCACAATAAGCACAGACATTTTCCAGCGAAATATAGCATTCACAAAAAGCAGAAATAAAGATAAAATGAATCACTAACCTTGAATTATCTTCATCAGATGACACTCATAGGACTTTATGTTACACAATACATGCATGTTTTGCTTGATAAAGTTCATATTTATATCAAAAATCTGAGTTTACATTCGCTATTTAGTGACTTTGCATAGCCACATCATTTCAACAGAAATATTCATCATAAATGTAGATGATAATACAAGTTATACACATGGAATTATAGATATACCTCTCCTTAATGCAACCGCTGTGTCAGAATTTCAAAAGAAGTTTGCGGAAAAAGCAACACATGCAATAATCTGAGACGATAATCTCTGCCATAAATTCCTGCAGATTAACAATACCATAGTGCTCGAGTCATTCCACATCCATTTTATTCGATTTTCACGCTCTTTAATCTATTTTCACGCTCTTTAATCTATTTTCACGCTCTTTTATTCTATTTTCACGCTCACGCTCAGAACAGTAACCAAATTAGCCTCCATGTTGGAGTCAACAGAAACCAAAAAGTACATGATAAATGTTTCCTTACCTTTGATGAACTTCATCAGAATGCAGTCCTGGACATCCCAGGTCCACAATAAATGCTTGATCTGTTTGAAAATGTCTGTTATTTATGTCCAATTAGCTACTTTGTTTAGCGCGTTTGGTAAACAATTCCAAAGTCACAAAGCGCGTCCACTGTAATGTGACGAAATGTCCAAAAGTTCCGTAAGAGTCAGTAGAAACATGTCAAACGATGTACTGAGTCAATCTTTAGATTGTTGTTTTCATATGTCTTGAATAATGTTCCAACCGGAGAATTAGAATGACTTCAGATGACCAGTGGAATGCAGGTGCTTCCCCTGTGAACGCGCATAGTGAATGCATGGTCAACTTGTGGCAGTGGTGACTATTTCCTGTCTCATTCGACCCCCCTTCACATTAGTCATCAGACAAAGTTCTATTGACTGTTGACATCTAGTGGAAGGCGTAGGAAGTGAAAACTCATCCATATCTCGCTGTAATTTCAATGAGAGCTTGGTTGAAGATCTGCCACCCCCAGAAAAACGGGAAAAAGGAAGTGGAATTTAACAGGTTTTTGCCTGCTGTAAGAGTTCTGTTATGCTCACAGACATAATTCAAACAGTTTTAGAAACTTCAGTGTTTTCTATCCAATACTAATAATAATATGCATATATTAGCAACTGAGACTGAGGATCTGGCCGTTTACAATGGGCACCTTTTCATCCAAACTATTCAATACTGCCCCTGCAGCCGTAAAAAGTTAATGCATGGGGAAGACAGGTGAGGTAAGTTTATGAATTAATCAAAAGCTAGTGATATGTAAAATAGAGCGCAGTGATGGCCCATACACAGTAACAGCAAACCTGTGTATCCACCTTAGCCTGGAATTATAATCAGGGATTACAATGGCAAGTGGAAACTCACATACTGTACACGTTCTGTATAGAGCATAGTGGTTTTCCTAATGGTTGCTTTGCTTTACAATTGGCAATCGTTTGGGGCCCTTTTCAAAGTCACCCTCTTCAAGGTTTGATTGGTTGATTTGTGGCCACCGAATACAACAGTGGAGATTGAAACATGTCAAAAAATATATACAGTATAATCACCATTTTACTACACTTAAAAATGTTGCATCAAGGCAACTTGTTTGCTGTACAGAAAGTTCTTTATCTTGAAAATGTAACTGCTGACTAATTGTGTTGGGATTAGTTGTTTAACATTTAACCTCTTAAGTTGATCCGACACGCATGCGTCCCATCTAGCCATCTGGAAATGCAAATGCACTACGCTAAATGCTAATAGCACTCGTTAAAACTCAAACGTTCATTAAAACACACATGCAGGGTACTGAATTAATGCTACACTCGTTGTGAATCCAGCCAACAAGTCAGGTTTTTAAAATGCTTTTCGGCGAAAGCATGGGAAGCTATTATCTGATAGCATACAACACCCCGAAATACCTGAAGGGGACGTAAACAAAATAATTAGCATAGCCGGCGCTACACAAAACGCAGAAATAAAATATAAAACATTCATTACCTTTGACGATCTTCTTTGTTGGCACTCCTAGATGTCCCATAAACATCACTATTGTTTTTTTAAATTTTTATTAAATCGGTCCATATATACCCTAAATATCGATCTATGAAGAGTGTGTGATCCAGGAAAAAACACAGTTTTAAAACACAACGTCATTTTTTTTTATTAAAAAAGTTGACGATAAACTTTCACAAAACACTTCGAAATACTTTTGGAATCCAACTTTAGGTATTAGTAAACGTTAATAATCTATCAAATTGATCACGGGGCGATGTGTATTCAATAGCTCCACCTCTTGAAATCATGTTCGGAAATTTCTCATCCAAAACATCCTGTTGGAGACCGGAAGGAATGGGCTCTCTCTCACTCGTTTGACCAAGAAACAAAGCCCAGGCAATTGACAAGACTGGCGACATCGTGTGGAAGCTGTAGGACTTGCAATCTCAGCCCCATGTAATTTGCTTTCCAATAGACAATACATGCAAGTGGCGCATTGATATATTTTCCAGATTTTGGTGATCAGTTTTTCTTGCGCTTTTCGATGAAAGAAACGTTATGTTTTTGTCACAGCTGTGATTTAACCAGTTTTAGAAACGTCAGTGTTTTCTATCCACACATACTAATCATATGCATATACTATATTCCTGGCATGAGTAGCAGGACGCTGAAATGTTGCGCGATTTTTAACAGAATGTTCGAAAAAGTAGGGGGTAAACTTAACAGGTTTAACATGTATCATTTAACAAAAGTAACATGTTACTTTTTGTGGAAATATTACGTAGTTATATTACTTTGCATTATCTTAATGAAAACAAAACGTTAAATCTCACCATTTGTTTGGCTGTCAGAGGGAGCAAGGCGAGCCATGCGGCTCTACCAAAGACAGGCTACTTACTAACTCAGGTTTGTATTAAGTTTGTTGTATTATATGTGCTGCTTAATTAGCCATTCACAATGTAAGCCAAACATCTCTACAGATTTCCAATCTTTTCATTCAAAATTCTCTCGAGCCGCCAGTTCTGGTTATAAACAGGTCAACATTCACAAGGCCGCAGGGACAGACGGATTACCAGGACGTGTACTCGGAGCATGCCAACTCAGACCAACTGGCAAGTGTTTTCACTGAAATTTTCAACCTGTCCCTGACCGAGTCTGTAAAACCTACATGTTTCAAGCAGACCACCATTGTCCCTGTGCCCAAGAACGCCAATGTAACCTGGCTAAATGACCACCGACCCTTAGCACTCACGTCTGTAGCCTGGGCTTTGAAAGGATGGTCATGGCTCACATCAGCACCATCATCCCAGAAACCTTAGAATCACTGCAATTTGCATACAGCCCCAACAGATCAACAGATGACGCAATCTCTATTGCACTACACACTGCCCTTTCCCACCTGGACAATAGGAACACCTAATTGAGAATACTGTTCATTGACTACAGTTCAGCGTTCAACACCATAGTGCCCTCAAAGCTCATCACTAAGCTTAGGACTCGAACTAAACACCTCCGTCTGTAACTGGATCCTGGACATCCTCACGGGCCGCTCCCAGGTGGTAACACGGGGGCCCCTCAGGGGTGCATGCTTAGTCCACTCCTGTACTCTCTGATCACCCACGACTTCGGGCCAAGTATGACTAAAAACACTATCAACTTTGCAGAGACAAAACGGTGGTAGGCCTGATCAACGACAACTAAACTCAGCAAACAAAGAAACTTCCTCTCGCTGACAACTGCGTTTATTTTCAGCAAACTAAACATGTGTAAATATCTGTATGAACATAAGTTTCAACAACTGAGGCATAAACTGAACAAGTTCCAATGACAGGTGGGGTGGCAGGGTAGCCTAGTCGTTAGAGTGTTGGACTAGTAACCGAAAGGTTGCAAGTTCATATCCCCGAGCTGACAAGGTACAAATCTGCCGTTCTGCCCCTGAACAGGCAGTTAACCCACTGTTCCTAGGCCGTCATTGAAAATAAAAATTTGTTCTTAACTGACTTGCCTAGATAAATAAAGGTAAAATAAAATAAAACATGTGACTGACATAAATTGAATAATCTGTCCCTGAACAAAGGGGTTCAAAATCAAGAGCAACAGTCAGTATCTGGTGTGGATTAAGTACTGCAGTGCATCTCCTCCTTATGGACTGCACCAGTTTTGCCAGTTCTTGCAGTGAGATGTTACCCCACTCTTCCATCAAGGCACCTGCAAGTTCCCGGATATTTCTGGGGGGAATGGCCCTAGCCTTCACCCTCCGATCCAACAGGTCTCAGACGTGCTCAATGGGGTTGAGATCCGGACTCTTCGCTGGCCATGTCAGAACACTGACATTCCTGTCTTGCAGGAAATCATGCACAGAACAAGCAGTATGGCTGGTGGCATTGTCATGCCGGAGGGTCATGTCAGGATGAGCCTGCAGGATGAGTACCACATGAAGGAGGATGACTTCCCTGTAACACACAGCGTTGAGATTGCCAGCAATGACCACAATCTCAGACTGATGATGCTGTGACACACCGCCCCAAACCACGATGGACCCTCCACCTCCAAATCGATCTCGCTTCAGAGTACATGTCTCAGTGTAAAGCTTATTCCTTCGATGATGAACACGAATCTGACAATCACTCCTGGTGAGACAAAACCACAACTCATCAGTGAAGAGCACTTTTTGCCAGTCCTATCTGGTCCAGTGACGGTGGGTTTGTGCCCATAGGCAACGTTGTTGCCGGTGATTTCTGGTGAGGACCAGCCTTACACAGGCCTACAAGCCCTCAGTCCAGCCTCTCTCAGCCTGTTGCAGACAGTCTGAGCACTGATTGAGGGATTGGGTATTCCTGGTGTAACTGCAGTTGCTGTTGCCATCCTGTACCTGTCCCTCAGGTGTGATGTTCAGATGTACCGATCCTGTGCAAATGTTGTTACATGTGGTCTGCCACTGCAAGGATGATCAGCTGTCCGTCCTGTCTCCATGTAGCGCTGTCTTAGGCGTCTCACAGTACGGACATGGTCATTTATTGCCCTGGCCACATCTGCAGCCTCCTTGCAGCATGCCTAAGGCACGTATATGCTGATGAGCAGGGACCATGGGCATCTTTCTTTAGGTGTTTTTCAGAGTCAGTAGAAAGGCCTCTTTAGTGTCCTAAGTTTTCATAACTCTGACCTTAAGCTGTTAGTGTCTTAACAAACGATCCACAGGTGCATATTCATGAATTGTTTATGGTTCATTGAACAAGCATTGGAAACAGTGCTTTAATCCCTTTACAATGAAGATTGTGAAGTTATTAGCATTTTTATGAATTATCTTTGGAAGACATTGTCCTGAAAAGGGGAGGTTTCTTTTGTTGCTGTGTTTATGAGATTGCCTACAGGAAAGAGGTCAATAGACCTGGCAGTATGGTGCCAGGACAAGAACCTCTCCCTCAACGTGATCAAGACAAAGGAGCTGATTGTGGACAACAGGAAAAGGAGGGCTGGGCATGCCTCTATTCACATCGACAGAACTGTAGTGGAGCAGGTCTAGAGCTTCAAGTTCCTTGGTGTCCACATCACCAACAAACTATCATGGTCCAAATACACCAAGACAGTCGTGAAGAGAGCCCGATATCAAGAAGAAATGGCCACAGACAAACAGAACACAGGAATTAGATGGGTCACACCTGGAGGTGGGTGGAGACAATCACAAAGACAGGTGAAACAGATCAGGGCGTGACAATACAGCCTTGCACACTCTTGCCTGCATCTATTGATCTTGGGTGTAATCATTAGTCCATCATTTGCAATCAAGAGTTTCTCTTGGAAAAATTCAGGTATGTTTATCCCCGTTTCAATCCGTTTGCTTCCGTTCGAGAAACGTTTTTCAACAGAATCGGTGGATTACACGGAAACACAGTTTAATTTCATTGCAGCCACATAACAGCATAATACCTTTGATCATTGTATTCCTTCTCGCATCTATCTCCTCCTCTTACCTTTTGTGGTCTTCGCTTGTGGACTTCAGTGCACAACACATCAGCTTTCTGTGACCAGGTGATAAAACCTTTTCAAGCCAAACCTTCATATCATTACATTTACATTTTTACATTTAAGTCATTTAGCAGACACTCTTATCCAGAGCGACTTACAAATTGGTGCATTCACCTTATGACATCCAGTGGAACAGTCACTTTACAATAGTGCATCTAAATCTTAAAGGGGGGGGGGGGTGAGAAGGATTACTTATCCTATCCTAGGTATTCCTTAAAGAGGTGGGGTTTCAGGTGTCTCCGGAAGGTGGTGATTGACTCCGCTGTCCTGGCGTCGTGAGGAGTTTGTTCCACCATTGGGGGCCAGAGCAGCGAACAGTTTTGACTGGGCTGAGCGGGAACTGTACTTCCTCAGTGGTAGGGAGGCGAGCAGGCCAGAGGTGGATGAACGCAGTGCCCTTGTTTGGGTGTAGGGCCTGATCAGAGCCTGGAGGTACTGAGGTGCCATTCCCCTCACAGCTCCGTAGGCAAGCACCATGGTCTTGTAGCGGATGCGAGCTTCAACTGGAAGCCAGTGGAGAGAGCGGAGGAGCGGGGTGACGTGAGAGAACTTGGGAAGGTTGAACACCAGACGGGCTGCGGCGTTCTGGATGAGTTGTAGGGGTTTAATGGCACAGGCAGGGAGCCCAGCCAACAGCGAGTTGCAGTAATCCAGACGGGAGATGACAAGTGCCTGGATTAGGACCTGCGCCGCTTCCTGTGTGAGGCAGGGTCGTACTCTGCGGATGTTGTAGAGCATGAACCTACAGGAACGGGCCACCGCTTTGATGTTAGTTGAGAACGACAGGGTGTTGTCCAGGATCACGCCAAGGTTCTTAGCGCTCTGGGAGGAGGACACAATGGAGTTGTCAACCGTGATGGCGAGATCATGGAACGGGCAGTCCTTCCCCAGGAGGAAGAGCAGCTCCGTCTTGCCGAGGTTCAGCTTGAGGTGGTGATCCGTCATCCACACTGATATGTCTGCCAGACATGCAGAGATGCGATTCGCCACCTGGTCATCAGAAGGGGGAAAGGAGAAGATTAATTGTGTGTCGTCTGCATAGCAATGATAGGAGAGACCATGTGAGGTTATGACAGAGCCAAGTGACTTGGTGTATAGCGAGAATAGGAGAGGGCCTAGAATAGAGCCCTGGGGGACACCAGTGGTGAGAGCGCGTGGTGAGGAGACAGATTCTCGCCACGCCACCTGGTAGGAGCGACCTGTCAGGTAGGACGCAATCCAAGCGTGGGCCGCGCCGGAGATGCCCAACTCGGAGAGGGTGGAGAGGAGGATCTGATGGTTCACAGTATCGAAGGCAGCCGATAGGTCTAGAAGGATGAGGGCAGAGGAGAGAGAGTTAGCTTTAGCGGTGCGGAGCGCCTCCGTGATACAGAGAAGAGCAGTCTCAGTTGAATGACTAGTCTTGAAACCTGACTGATTTGGATCAAGAAGGTAATTCTGAGAGAGATAGCGGGAGAGCTGGCCAAGGACGGCACGTTCAAGAGTTTTGGAGAGAAAAGAAAGAAGGGATACTGGACTGTAGTTGTTGACATCGGAGGGATCGAGTGTAGGTTTTTTCAGAAGGGGTGCAACTCTCGCTCTCTTGAAGACGGAAGGGACGTAGCCAGCGGTCAGGGATGAGTTGATGAGCGAGGTGAGGTAAGGGAGAAGGTCTCCGGAAATGGTCTGGAGAAGAGAGGAGGGGATAGGGTCAAGCGGGCAGGTTGTTGGGCGGCCGGTCGTCACAAGACGCAAGATTTCATCTGGAAAGAGAGGGGAGAAAGAGGTCAGAGCACAGGGTAGGGCAGTGTGAGCAGAACCAGCGGTGTCGTTTGACTTAGCAAACGAGGATCGGATGTCGTCGACCTTCTTTTCAAAATGGTTGACAAAGTAATCTGCAGAGAGGGAGGAGGGGGGTGGGGAGGATTCAGGAGGGAGGAGAAGGTGGCAAAGAGCTTCCTAGGGTTAGAGGCAGAAGCTTGGAATTTAGAGTGGTAGAAAGTGGCTTTAGCAGCAGAGACAGAAGAGGAAAATGTAGAGAGGAGGGAGCGAAAGGATGCCAGGTCCGCAGGGAGGCGAGTTTTCCTCCATTTCCGCTCGGCTGCCCGGAGCCCTGTTCTGTGAGCTCGCAATGAGTCGTCGAGCCACGGAGCGGGAGGGGAGGACCGAGCCGGCCTGGAGGATAGGGGGCATAGAGAGTCAAAGGATGCAGAAAGGGAGGAGAGGAGGGTTGAGGAGGCAGAATCAGGAGATAGGTTGGAGAAGGTTTGAGCAGAGGGAAGAGATGATAGGATGGAAGAGGAGAGAGTAGCGGGGGAGAGAGAGCGAAGGTTGGGACGGCGCGATACCATCCGAGTAGGGGCAGTGTGGGAAGTGTTGGATGGGAGCGAGAGGGAAAAGGATACAAGGTAGTGGTCGGAGACTTGGAGGGGAGTTGCAATGAGGTTAGTTGAAGAACAGCATCTAATAAAGATGAGGTCGAGCGTATTGCCTGCCTTGTGAGTAGGGGGGGAAGGTGAGAGGGTGAGGTCAAAAGAGGAGAGGAGTGGAAAGAAGGAGGCAGAGAGGAATGAGTCAAAGGTAGCCGTGGGGAGGTTAAAGTCGCCCAGAACTGTGAGAGGTGAGCCGTCCTCAGGAAAGGAGCTTATCAAGGCATCAAGCTCATTGATGAACTCTCCGAGGGACCTGGAGGACGATAAATGATAAGGATGTTAAGCTTGAAAGGGCTGATAACTGTGACAGCATGGAATTCAAAGGAGGCGATAGACAGATGGGTAAGGGGAGAAAGAGAGAATGACCACTTGGGAGAGATGAGGATCCCGGTGCCACCACCCCGCTGACCAGAAGCTCTCGGGTGTGCGAGAACACGTGGGCGGACGAAGAGAGAGCAGTAGGAGTGGCAGTGTTATCTGTGGTGATCCATGTTTCCGTCAGTGCCAAGAAGTCGAGGGACTGGAGGGAGGCATAGGCTGAGATGAACTCTGCCTTGTTGGCCGCAGATCGGCAGTTCCAGAGGCTACCGGAGACCTGGAACTCCACGTGGGTCATGCGCGCTGGGACCACCAGATTAGGGTGGCCGCGGCCACGCGGTGTGGAGCGTTTGTATGGTCTGTGCAGAGAGGAGAGAACAGGGATAGACAGACACATAGTTGACAGGCTACAGAAGAGGCTACGCTACTGCAAAGGAGATTGGAATGACAAGTGGACTACACGTCTCGAATGTTCAGAAAGTTAAGCTTACGTAGCAAGAATCTTATTGACTAAAATGATTAAAATGATACAGTACTGCTGAAGTAGGCTAGCTGGCAGTGGCTGCGTTGTTGACTTTGTAGGCTAGCTGGCAGTGGCTGCGTTGTTGACACTACACTAATCAAGTCGTTCCGTTGAGTGTAATAGTTTCTACAGTGCTGCTATTCGGGGGCTAGCTGGCTAGCTAGCAGTGTTGATTACGTTACGTTGCGTTAAAAGAACGACAATAGCTGGCTAGCTAACCTAGAAAATCGCTCTAGACTACACAATTATCTTTGATACAAAGACGGCTATGTAGCTAGCTACGATCAAACAAATCAAACCGTTGTATATATTATTATATTATACTACCTGTGGAGCGAAGCGGAATGCGACCGGGTTGTTGAGTTCTATTCGGAAGACGTTGGCTAGCTGTTGGCTAGCTAGCAGTGTCTCCTACGTTAAGGACGACAAATAGCTGGCTAGCTAACCTCGGTAAATTAAGATAATCACTCTAAGACTACACAATTATCTTGGATACGAAGACAGCAAAGACAGCTATGTAGCTAGCTAACACTACACTAATCAAGTCGTTCAGTTGAGTGTAATAGTTTCTACAGTGCTGCTAATCGGTGGACGTTTGCTAGCTGGCTAGCTGCTGGGCAGAGCAGTGAAGACTACGTTAGGACGACGAAATACGATAATTACGCAATTATCTTTGATACAAAGACGGCTATGTAGCTAGCTAAGAAGAAATTGCTAAGATTAGACAAATCAAACCGTTGTACTATAATGAAATGTAATGAAATGTAATGAAAAAGTTATACTACCTGCGGAGCGAAATGCGGATGCGACCGCTCGCTCCAAACCGTTAACCACTACAGATGGCCTACATCGTTGTAACCATATTAGCATCATAGTCAACATAGATACTAAACTATCCCGTTAGTAAACCCACTACAATCATGCAAATTCTGATTGAGAAAACATGAATGTCCTCAGAGGCAATTAATCTTGCAGCAGTCATAAAACATATCACATCTAAAAATGTTAAATAAATAGCCAAGGATCTTTACAAGCAAATAGGCAGGGTAAGTTCAGTTTCATAGTGTAAGTATTAAGTGCAATAAGTTGCAGAATTGCATTTGGAATAAGAGGGTACTTGGCCCTATTTTTTTTTTGACCTTAGTCTGTACTTGCAGCCAGAGGTAGGAGCTGGAATTCAGGGTGGAGTAGATGGGAAGAGTCAACCGCCATTTTATTCTCCTTATGAAGGGGTCTGCCCAGGTAGAGAGATGACAGTTCTTGCTGTTGCTGCCCCAGGATTTTCCCGCAAGTCCTGACTATCTTGCCCAACCTATTTTTCTGTGCAACCTTGATATTCACCATTAGGTCAAGCAGTAGGACAGAATGCTCTCAATTGATGATTTATAAAAGACAACCATGATGGTTAGATCAACATAAAAAAAGTGCGGTTTCCATAGCAAATGCAGTCTTTGTTGGCCTTTCTTAAAAATAGCTTCTGTACACTGATCCCAGGACAGCTTGTTGTCAATGACTAGCCCAAGGTATTTGTACTCCTCCATTATTTCAATGGGCTCAACTTTTAGCAGTGATAGTGTGTGAATGGAAGGGTTTCTTCGAAAGTCAATCACCATGTATTTTATTTTAGATGGGATGACTCACACCAGACAGTAAAATCATTCAGAGCTGGTCTGTGCTCCATCTAATCCCCTTCAAGAAGACTGACTAAAGCAGTAACGTCAGAATATTTCATCAGGTGGCGTCATGGGAAACGGCTCCAGCAGCTGTCTGTATACAGTATGTATAGTACTGGTGAAAGAACACTGCCCTGTGGGGTTCCAACTGAGGTAGCGTGCACCTCCGAGAGTGTTGCCAACTCGTACCTGCTGAGACCTATCAGTTAGGAAGTTGGTGATCCAGGTTATTTATTTATTTTATTTCACCTTTATTTAACCAGGTAGGCTAGTTGAGAACAAGTTCTCATTTACAACTGCGACCTGGCCAAGATAAAGCAAAGCAGTGCGACAAAATGCACATGGAATAAACAAACATACAGTCAATAATACAATAGAAAAAGTCTATATACAGTGTGTGGAAATTATGTAGGATAAGGGGGTAAAAGGCAATAAATAGGCCATAGTGGCAAAATAATTACAGTATAGCAATTAAACAATGGAGTGATGGATGTGCAGAAGATGAATAAGCATAGCATCAAGTCCAAAGTCTCCTCACAATATCTGTCCACGAGGACCAATGGATTGATTGTGTTAAGCCGAGAACAGATCTGCGAACATGATACACACATGGGTTTTACTGCCCTCCAAATGCATGTACACCAGATGTAAGAGCGAGAGGATGGCATCAGCTGTCCCTCTCTCTGACCAGTATGCAAATTGGAGGGGGTCAAGAAGGTGTCTGGTGGTGTACATGTACTTGATGTATGCCTTGATGATCTTTTCAAGAGATTTAATCAAGAGAGAGGTAAGAGCGACAGGTCTGTAATCATTTGATCAAGATGGATGAGAGGTTTTTGGGACAGGTACAGCAATATATTTTTTCCATAGAGATGGAATTTCCAACGTATCCGGGGACCGCTGAAAGACAGAGCAGAAAAAAAACCTCAGCTGAGTGGAACAGTGTTTCAAGACATGACCACTTATGTTATCAGGCCCCGGGCTCTTTCGTACTCCAGTGCTTTTGAACACTCGTTGTACGACTTCCTCATTGATGACAAGCATACTCTCGGTTGCCATGACTTCCTCCTCCAGACAGGCAAGGCCGCCCCCTGTTTCAAAGCGGGTGAAGAACTTGTTTAGTTCATTGGCTGTAGAGAGGCACACCCTCTTGTCCAGGCAGGGATCAATACGTTGCCTCCCTTTGAAGAGGACGTTTGCCATATTCTTAATGCCCAATCAGGCAGACCGAGCGTCTCCCTGCGATATTATCTGTTGCACCTTATCCTTGTACTGGCATCTCGCCTTTTTCATCTCTTAGTTCACCTCTCTGTATCGCTTTTCCTTCGAGTGGATTCCCGGAGGCAAAGACATCTTTCTTCTTGTTAAGCACCACTTTCAATTCTTTGATCACCCATGGTTTGTTATTAGGAAATATCGTACATGTTTTTGGGGGTTGGGGGGGGGGGTCACCAAATCTAAAACAGTGTTTGAGTATACTAAACTAGCTAGTTGCATTCACTAGCTAAGTTTTTCAAAATTCTACAATCTTTATCTCTCTCTTGCATCTCCATTTTTTAAAATAAATTAATTTGTTCAAAACTATTCAACTATTGTCTTCTCTCTCTTTGAGTCAACTAGATTAATCTCTGGTCCTTTGATTGGGTGGACAACATGTCAATTCATGCTGCAAGAGCTCTGATAGGTTGGAGGACGTCCTCTGGAAATTGTCAAAGTTACTGTGCAAGTCTATGGAAGGGGGTGAGGACCACAAGCCTCCTAGGTTTTGTATTGAAGTCAATGTACCCAGAGGAGAATGGACACAAGCTGTCCTCCAGCTACACCATGATACTACCCTACAGAGTGCTGTTGAGGCTACTGTAGTCCTTCATTGCAAAACAGTTTGCTTTAATCGATTATTTGGTGACGTGAATATATTTAGTTTAGTTTTTCTAAAAAAAGATAACTTTAATGTTTCACTATTTACATTTTGAAATGAAATTCACAAAAAGAGTAACTTGTTACTTTACTCTGTTATCCACAACAGTAATTGGATTAAGTAAAGCATTAATTTTGTAACACATTACCACCAATACTGCTAACTATAATGAACAAAATACTAATAGAAAGTGGTTGAGAGCAGTAAAGGTAGCTACAGTATGTTAGCTACCATCATTAATAATGTTATATTCATCATTTAATTACAATGTTACCTCATGATTTTCACAGATAATGAATACACCTCTAATAACATTACCGTCAACACTGCTGACTAATGGACAAAATACTAAAAGAAAGTTGTTGAGCGTAGTAAAGGTAGCTACGGTATGTTATCTACCATCATGAATAATGTTATGTTAATGATTTAATTACCATGTTACCTCATGTTTTGCACAGATAATGAATGAATGAATGATGTAGACCGTGTCTAGTGGTTAACGGTTAGTAAGGGGAATAATGCACCCAATATTTTCATGGGTGCACAGAGGACCTGAGGTGCCGACGGGATGGAGGGGGTGACTCCTCTGCATTTAGCATTTCACAAACACCTGGGGTGTATTCATTGGTCCACACCGTAGCAAAATGGTTTCTATTGCTAGGATAGTTTCTATTGGACAAATTCAAGGTAGTTCTCTGCCCATTTAGTTCTGTCTGGTTCCTCGTGAATACACCCCCTCCAATCTTGAACCTAAAACCTTATGCCTAATTGGGTACTTTAACAAGGGATTTTAAAACTGAGGTACTGCAGGGGATATTCAAACTGAGGTACTGTAGGGGATATTCAAACTGAGGTACTGCAGGGGATATTCAAACTGAGGTACTGCAGGGGATATTCAAACTGGGGTACTGTAGGGGATATTCAAACTGAGGTACTGCAGGGGATATTCAAACTGAGGTACTGCAGGGGATATTCAAACTGGGGATATTCAAACTGAGGTACTGTAGGGGATATTCAAACTGAGGTACTGTAGGGGATATTCAAACTGAGGTACAAACTGAGGTACTGCAGGGGATATTCAAACTGAGGTACAAACTGCTGTAGGGGATATTCAAACTGAGGTACTGCTGCAGGGGATATTCAAACTGAGGTACTGTAGGGGATATTCAAACTGAGGTACTGTAGGGGATATTCAAACTGAGGTACTGTAGGGGATATTCAAACTGAGGTACTGTAGGGGATATTCAAACTGAGGTACTGCAGGGGATATTCAAACTGAGGTACTGTAGGGGATATTCAAACTGAGGTACTGTAGGGGATATTCAAACTGAGGTACTGTAGGGGATATTCAAACTGAGGTACTGCAGGGGATATTCAAACTGAGGTACTGCAGGGGATATTCAAACTGAGGTACTGCAGGGGATATTCAAACTGAGGTACTGTAGGGGATATTCAAACTGGGGTACTGTAGGGGATATTCAAACTGAGGTACTGTAGGGGATATTCAAACTGGGGTACTGTAGGGGATATTCAAACTGGGGTACTGTAGGGGATATTCAAACTGAGGTACTGGTATTCAAACTGTACTGTAGGGGATATTCAAACTGAGGTACAAACTGTACTGGGGATATTCAAACTGGGGTACTGTAGGGGATATTCAAACTGGGGTACTGTAGGGGATATTCAAACTGAGGTACTGTAGGGGATATTCAAACTGAGGTACTGTAGGGGATATTCAAACTGAGGTACTGTAGGGGATATTCAAACTGAGGTACTGTAGGGGATATTCAAACTGAGGTACTGTAGGGGATATTCAAACTGAGGTACTGTAGGGGATATTCAAACTGAGGTACTGTAGGGGATATTCAAACTGAGGTACTGTAGGGGATATTCAAACTGAGGTACTGCAGGGGATATTCAAACTGAGGTACTGTAGGGGATATTCAAACTGAGGTACTGTAGGGGATATTCAAACTGAGGTACTGTAGGGGATATTCAAACTGAGGTACTGCAGGGGATATTCAAACTGAGGTATTCTGGTACTGTAGGGGATATTCAAACTGGGGTACTGATAGGGGATATTCAAACTGGGGTACTGATAGGGGGATATTCAAACTGGGGTACTGATAGGGGATATTCAAACTGGGGGGATACTGTACTGGGGGATATTCAAACTGAGGTACTGTATTCAAACTGGGTACTGATATTCAAACTGAGGTACTGTATTCAAACTGGGGATATTCAAACTGGGGTACTGTAGGGGATATTCAAACTGGGGTACTGTAGGGGATATTCAAACTGAGGTACTGTAGGGGATATTCAAACTGAGGTACTGTAGGGGATATTCAAACTGAGGTACTGTAGGGGATATTCAAACTGGGTACTGGGGGATATTCAAACTGAGGTACTGGATATTCAAACTGAGGTACTGTAGGGGATATTCAAACTGGGGTACTGTAGGGGATATTCAAACTGAGGTACTGTAGGGGATATTCAAACTGGGGTACTGTAGGGGATATTCAAACTGGGGTACTGTAGGGGATATTCAAACTGGGGTACTGTAGGGGATATTCAAACTGAGGTACTGTAGGGGATATTCAAACTGAGGTACTGTAGGGGATATTCAAACTGGGGTACTGTAGGGGATATTCAAACTGAGGTACTGTAGGGGATATTCAAACTGGGGTACTGTAGGGGATATTCAAACTGAGGTACTGTAGGGGATATTCAAACTGAGGTACTGTAGGGGATATTCAAACTGAGGTACTGTAGGGGATATTCAAACTGAGGTACTGTAGGGGATATTCAAACTGGGGTACTGTAGGGGATATTCAAACTGGGGTACTGTAGGGGATATTCAAACTGGGGTACTGTAGGGGATATTCAAACTGGGGTACTGTAGGGGATATTCAAACTGAGGTACTGTAGGGGATATTCAAACTGGGGTAGTACAGGGGATCTGATTTATGCAAAAGTAAAACAACCCCAAAAAAAAGGCTGGTCTGAATGCTGGTTTAACTTCATCCAGTAAGCATAACATAATTCACTTCATTTCCCATTCTACGGGCATAGTGAGAATGGCTTTCGTATTAGCAATGTGCAGAAATGTAATTTACCTGTTTACTTCATAGCCTAGCACGACACAATAATGCACATTCCTCACGCTTGCATTACTGTTTAACTTAATCTTGCAATTATCACCTTCCTCTCTGTCAACCAATGGCCGTAAATCTTGAGATGTAGTTATACACTACATGACGAAAAGTATGTGGACCCCTGCTCGCAAAATCATGGGCATTAATTTGGAGTTTCCCCCAGTATGCTGCTATAACAGCCTCCACTCTTCAAGGAACGCTTTCCACTAGATGTTGGAACATTGCTGCGTGGACCTGCTTCCATTCAGCCATATGAGCTTTAGTGAGGTCAGGCATTGATGTTGGGTGATTAGGCCTGGCTCACAGTTGGGCTTCCAATTCATCCCAAAGGTGTCGATGGGGTTGAGGTCAGGGCTCCGTGCAGGCCAGTCAAGTTCTTCCACACCGATCACAACAAACCATTTGTGTATGGACCTTGCTTTGTGCATGGGTCCATTCTCATGCTGAAACAGGAAAGGGCCTTCCCCAAATGGTTGGCAAAAAAGTTGGAAGCACAGAATTGTCTAGAATGTCATTGTATGCTGGAGCATTAAGATTTCCCTTAGTTCCAGACCGAAACATGAAAAACAGCCCCATACCATTATTCCTCCTCCACCAAACTTTACAGTTGACACTATGCAATGGTGCAGGTAGCGTTCTCCTGGCATCTGCCAAACCCAGATTCGTCCATTGGACTGCTGCAAGTATCAGTCGCTACAAGTGCCGCTGGCTGCTGGTAAGCTTTCTTGACATACATTTTTGCTAACACATGGCCAATCTTGGTTTAACCAGCTAAACAGCTGTTACTGGTAAAAATGTGTTTGGAATAAAGGCTATGTTAGCGTTTACGCTCCCTCATCCAGTTACAACTATAACTGTTGGGGGTGAAAATAATGACCAAATAATCTAACAAATACATTTATTTTATCATTTTAATTACTTCTCCTTGCCATTGTCATTCAGCTGATGATAAGTCAATTGGACCATTTTTGTGAACATATGATGGGGGTCTCTGGGGTGCCGGTTTGCCATGGTAGGGGGGGTGCTTTGCCATGGTAGGGGTCTCTGGGGTGCCGGTTTGCCATGGTAGGGGTCTCTGGGGTGCCGGTTTGCCATGGTAGGGGTCTCTGGGGTGCCGGTTTGCCATGGTAGGGGTCTCTGAGCAAGAAAAGGTTGAAGACCCCTACTTTAACACCATCAACCTTCACCCCAGCAGCCATATTGGATCCTGTCCCGTACGAGACACACTGCCACTTGGAAACGTTCACCTACTGCTCCCTATCTTTTGATTATAATGATAATGCGCCTTAGCGTCACCCAGGATAAAATACTTCATTTCAATGGCTGACACCTGAGAGGGACACATAAAATCTGCCAGATATGTCTAACTTTCAAACAACAGTCAAGTTCTTTCCAGGATTTTCTTTCCACTGTCCTGAAGGTATTTCCTTGGTGGTGATTCCCTCCTGGATGTACCTTTAACTGCTTCTTGTGTATGTGAACTTAATTTCCTGTCTACGTGACCTTTACTTCCAGAGGTCATGTCACCTATGACCCTCCCTCAGGTTGGGGATGGTTGTGGCGAGGAGGTCCCAACTTTTGAAGGACCGTTTTAAGGAAGGTTTTTCGCTTTGCCCATTAGGCTCATAACAACTCAACAGAGACGGTCCAGTCAGTGGTTGCAAACAGTCCTACACATCCTCCATTTTCTCACTTTCCAGAAAGCTGGAGTCGGTTCTTCCACTAAAAACTACCCAGCCTCTATCTCCACCAAATCCCTGAGGAACAAATCAAGCATAGGCTGCTCTACAATCTCTGCAACACCAGCCTGTAGCCCTGACATCTTCTGAAAACACAGTCTCTTGATGTTGAATGTCCTGTGTGTGCCCACTATCAGAGCTTGCCCAGTTACTCTCTGTCTCTGTCTGCTGCTGACATTTTAATCCCTTTTGTTGTGGTCTCAGTCCCAGCTATAGTGCCTTCAGAAAGTATTCACACCCTTTGACTTTTTCCACATTTTGTTGTTACAAAGTGGAATTCGAAATGGATTTAATTGTCATTGTTTGTCAGCAATCACACCAAATACTCTGTAATATCAAAATGGAAGAAAAATTTGAACATTTTTTTTTAAAGTAAAATAAAACACCTATCTTGATTAAATAAGTCGTCAACCCCCTGAGTTAATACATGTTAGAATTACCTCTAGTAGCGATTACAGCTTTGAGTTTTTCTGGGCACGTCTCTAAGAGCTTTCCACACCTGGATTGTGCAATGTTTGACCATTATTCTTTAATAAATTCTTCAATGTCTGTTGATCATTGCTAGACAACAATTTTCAGGTTTTGCCATAGATATTCAAGCAGATTTAAGTCCAAACTGTAACTCAGGAACATTCACTGTCTTCTTGGTAAGAAACTCCAGTGTAGATGTGGCCTTGTGTTTTAGGTACTGTCCTGCTGAAAGGTGAATTAATATCCCAGTGTTTGGTGGAAAGTAGACTGAACCAGGTTTTCCTTCACGTCCTTCACGATTACAAGCATGGTGCATGTTTTGGAATATTTGTATTCTGTACAGGCGTCCATCTTTTCACTCTGTCAATTTGGTTAGAATTGTGGAGAAACCACAATGTTGTTTATCCATCCTAAGTTTTCTATCACAGCCATTAACCTCTGTAACTGTTTTAAAGTCACCATTGGCTTCATGGTGAAATCCCATCCAAAAGTGTAATTAATAACTTCACCATGCTCAAAGGGATATTCAGTGTCTGCTTTTAAATTAGTTACCTATCTCCCAATATGTGCTCTTCTTTGCAAGGCATTAGAAAAACTCCCTGGTCTTTGTGGTTGAATCTGTGTTTGAAATTCACTGCTCGAATTGGATAATTGTATGTGTATTTGTATTTATTAAGGATCCCCATTCGCTGCTGCCTTGGCAACTGCTACTCTTATTACATTTCATAACACTTTTTACAACACATTAATTGTGTGCCCTCTAGCCAGTACTCTATCATCACATATCTACAATACAAAATCCATGTGTACTTGTGTGTAGAGTGTTTTATCATGTGTATTTGTGTCTATGCCTGTGTGTGTGTCTCTTCACGGTCCCCGCTGTTCCATTAGGGGTGTGGATTACAGAGATGAGGTAGTCATTAAAAAATCATGTTAAACACTGTTATTGCACACCAATTGAGTCCATGCAACTTATTATTATGTGACTTGTTGAAACCTGTTACGGCTGCAATCCCGATATCGGGATCGATATGACAACTACCAGTGAAAATAGAGGGCGCCAAATTCAAACCACTGAAATCTCGTAATTACAATTCCTTATATCATTTTAAAGCTATTCTCGTTGTTAATCCCACCAAAGTGTCCGATTTCAAATAGGCTTTTCAGCTAAATCGTTTTTAGTGCTTATGTTAGGTCTCCACCAAACCACAACAAACCCAGCCATAATCCAGCAAAATATAGCATTCACAAAAAGCAAAAATAAAGATGAAATTAATCACTAAACTTGAATTATCTTCATCAGATGACATTCATAGGACTTCATGTTACACAATGCATGCATTGTTTGATAAAGTTCATATTTATATAAAAATTGGCACGTTAGATTCACTAGTTCCAAAAACATCAAGTGATTTTGCATAGCCACATCGTTTCAACAGAAATACTCATCATAAAAGTAGATGATAATACAAGTTATACACATGAAATTGTAGATATACCTCTCCTTAATGCAACCGCTGTGTCAGGTTTCAATAAAAGGTTACGGAAAAAGCAACCCATGCAATAATCTCAGACTGCGCTCAGAACAGTAGCCAAATTAGCCTCCGTGTTGGAGTCAACAGAAACCAGAAAATACATGATAAACGTTTCCTTACCTTTGAACTTCATCAGAATGCAGTCCTACGAATCCCAGGTCCACAATAAATTCTTGATCTGTTTGAAAATGTCTGTTATTTATTTATTATTCCAATTAGCTACTTTGTTTAGCGCGTTTGGTAAACAATTCCAAAGTCACAAAGCGCGTCCACTATAACGTGACGAAATGTCCAAAAGTTCCGTAACAGTCAGTAGAAACATGTCAAGCGATGTACTGAGTCAATCTTTAGAATGTTGTTACATATATCTTGAATAACGTTCCAACCGGAGAATTAGAATTACTTCAGATGAGCGGTGGAACGCAAGTCCTTCCCCTGTGAACGCGCCTGGTGAAAGCATGGTCCACTCATGGCTGTGGTGACTATTTCCTGTGTCAATCGAACCCCCTTTCACATTAGAGTCATCAACGTTTTATTGACTGCTGACATCTAGTGGAAGGCGTAGGAAGTGAAAACTCATCCATATCTCGCTGTAATTTCAATGAGACCTTCGTTGAAAATCTGCCACCTCCAGAAAAAAATCAGGAAGTGGAATTTCTCAGGTCTTTGCCTGCTATATGAGTTATGTTATGCTCACAGACATAATTCAAACAGTTTTAGAAACTTCAGTGTTTTCTATCCAATACTCATAATAATATGTAAATATTCACAACTATGACTGAGGAGCAGGCCGTTTGACTGGCTGCCCCTGCAGCCATAAAAAGTCTGAATTTGATTTAGGCTTTCCATAGCAAAGGGGTTGAATACTTATTGAGTCAAGACATTTTATCTTTTCATTTAAAAGAAATGTCACTTTGACATTATTGGTTATTGTGTGTAGGCCAGTTACAAAAAAAAATCTTAATTTAATCAATTTTAAATTCAGGCTGTAAAATGTGGAAAAAGTCTAAGGATATGGAAACTTTCTGAAGTTACTGTACATCCCTACACTTGTAGCAATTTTCTCTCTCCCATTGACCACCACCTTAATTCATTGACTTCCTGTCTTATTTTATTAGGATCCCCCATAGCCAACGCCAATGGCGAAGGCTTGTCTTACTGGGGTCCGACACATGACGAAAAAGACATCGCAGACAAAATACTATGATTTACATTTAAAAACATTAACATGTAGTGTGTGTGTGTTTGGGGGGGGGGGTTGCATCTGTCGGTTACACTTACACTTACTTACACAAAAATTAGGTCCCATGGGGGAGAGGAGTTGTGCAGTGAGGGTTTAAAAAAAAAAATGTAACCAGGTTTGCTGTTCACTTGTGCTATATGAGGTGGAAGGGAGATCCATGCAATCATGGCTCTGTATAATACTGTATGTGTTTTGGAATTTGTTCTTTGCTACCTGGAACATGCTTGCCAAGGAAGTCATCTCCATCTGGTTCTCCTCCTCCATCCTGTAGTGAAGTAGAATGAGAACACCAAGAAGATTGTTCCAATCAGCGCTGGTCCCATGTCATATGTCGTGGAAACCGAAGGCAGTGGCATGCTGTTAAGCGGATGAGGGTGATTGCGAGAGTTTTGGAGCAGATTGACATAAGGAATAGCTTCGCTGCACTGGTGCCTGATTTACCTGCGCCTTCATCGCTGGGACTGACTGTGTCTGCAATGATGGTGCTTTCTCCAACTACGCTGTCTCCAACTACGCTGTCTCCAGCTACGCTGTATGCAACTACGTTGTCTCCAACTACGCTGTCTCCAACTACGCTGTCTCCAACTACGTTGTCTCCAACTACGTTGTCTCCAACTACGCTGTCTCCAACTACGTTGTCTCCAGCTACGCTGTCTGCAACTACGTTGTCTCCAACTACGCTGTCTCCAACTACGTTGTCTCCAACTACGCTGTCTCCAGCTACGCTGTCTCCATCTACGCTGTCTCCAGCTACGCTGTCTCCAACTACGCTGTCTCCAACTACGCTGTCTCCAACTACGCTGTCTCCAACTACGCTGTCTCCAACTACGTTGTCTCCAACTACGCTGTCTCCAACTACGTTGTCTCCAACTACGCTGTCTCCAGCTACGCTGTCTGCAACTACGCTGTCTCCAACTACGCTGTCTCCAACTACGTTGTCTCCAACTACGCTGTCTGCAACTACGCTGTCTCCAACTACGCTGTCTGCAACTACGCTGTCTCCAACTACGTTGTCTCCAACTACGCTGTCTCCAACTACGCTGTCTCCAACTACGCTGTCTCCAACTACGCTGTCTCCAACTACGCTGTCTCCAACTACGCTGTCTCCAACTACGTTGTCTCCAACTACGCTGTCTGCAACTACGTTGTCTCCAACTACGCTGTCTCCAACTACGTTGTCTCCAACTACGCTGTCTCCAACTACGCTGTCTCCAACTACGCTGTCTGCAACTACGCTGTCTCCAACTACGTTGTCTCCAACTACGCTGTCTGCAACTACGCTGTCTCCAACTACGTTGTCTCCAACTACGTTGTCTCCAACTACGCTGTCTCCGGCAGCAGTTTCGCAGTCGAGTTTGGCTCCTTTCCCTCTCTCTGGATCTGACAGGGCACTGCCTGCTGTGGGAGGTCGTACGCTATCCTACTTCCCGTGAAAGGCTCAACAAATTGTGTGGGGTGGGAATGGGCTGATTTCTCAATGCCCTTTTCCAGGCCTTTGTATTTGTCAGTTCCAGTGGTGTAAAGTACTTGAGTAAAAATACTTCAAAGTACTAAAGTAATTTTTTGGTGTATCTGTACTTTACTATTTATATTTTGGACAACTTTTACTTTAATGACTGCCCTGTCATGACTGTCCTGATCAGGTCAGGTTACAGGACACCACAACCCTACAGATTACCTCTCAACCCCAACAGAGGAGGAGAGATCTAGGGGTCTGAAGATGTGGGGGGTTTATGACCCCTCACGCCCCTGGTAAATCTCGGGCCACAGACAAATTCCTTTGTCCTGTTACTATGGAGAACCCGCCTCAGAACATTAAACATGAAATAAAGGGACTTTGGAACAGTGGTTTCCATCAGCCACAATGGTGGTCATGACGATAGATGGAATATGAAAATGTATGTCATTTTTGTTTTGTTATTAAAGGTTAATAGATGACGTTATTACGAAAACATTGTAAAGTGAAGAGTTTTCCTAGTATATGTTTGATGTTTATACATTGTACGTTTTATGGAAAATATCCAAATCAAAGATGTTTTGGGAAAGATGAAATGTGAAGGCTGGTCTAAGCGGGTGAATTCAAGTCGAACCATCTAGCCTCCACCTCCCATCGAATCGTGGTATCTACACTGTTTCATTCCAATGCTGTGAGCTCTGAGCTACAGAGTTGTCTGTCCTCAGAAGACCCCTTTCAGAGCAAGGGTGAGGGAACAGACTCCTAAGCCAAAAGGACACTGACATCGGGAGGACGATCAGAGAGGTGCGCCGGAGTTTTGCATCATCGAGCAGCCTGAACGGTCTGCACAGAGAATCCTCTGAGATCTTCCTCACGTAATTACATCATTATATTGTGACCCATAAGAGTGGCAGATTGGGGCAAGGCTAGGGTTAGAATAGCATAGCTGACAAATTCACCCAAATGTATAATTCTCTTGTGTACTTTCTTTTCCTCTCTCTTTGAAATCCCCATTTTGGGTAACACGCGCCATAGTGTGTTGGCCTGTTATACCAAGTTCTAATCAATAGCCTATAATGTGTGTTCTCTGTGTATCTTTTATCATCATTTTAGGTTTCTCGTAAATAAATATTCAACTAAGATTGGTGTGGTACGAACTCATTGGTGAGACCCGGGTCCGAACTCATTGGTAAGACCCGGGTCCGAACTCAGTGGTGAGACAGTGCAGATTCACGGAATATACGACGTTCAGAGTGAGCTTGTAGAGGTAACTGGTTAATTAGCGGCTGTTTTAAAATCGATATTCTGATATTCTTTGAGTTCATTTGGGAAATAGTTTCTCAATAAAAACTAGTTTTCCCATGGTGCCCCAGGGAAAACTAGCATTGTAATTTTGAATTCCATAAAGTGAGTGTGGAAGAGGTGAAAAAATTATTGTTGTCTATCAACAATGACAAGCCACCATGATGTAAAATCACTGAGGATAATGGAGGATGATATTGCCACTCCTATTTTCCATATCTTCAATTTAAGCCTACTAGAAAGTGTGTGCCCTCAGGCATGGAGTGAAGCAAAAGTAATTCCTCTACCTAAGAATAGTAAAGCCCCCTTTACTGACTCAAATAGCCAACCAATCAGCCAGTTACCAACCCTTAGTAAACTTCTGGAAAAAAATGTGTTTGACCAGATGCTTTGCTATTTCACAGTAAACAAATTGACAACAGACTTTCAGCACGCTTATAGGACAGGAAATTCAACAAGCACAGCACTTACACAAAATGACTGATGATTGCCACAGAGTAATTAAGGATAAAAAATACTGTGGGGGCTGTTTTGCTAGACTTCAGTGCGGCTTTTGACATTATCGATTATACTCTGCTGTTGGAAAAACATGTGTTACAGCTTTACACCCCCTGCTATATTGCAGATAACAAGTTATGTGTCTAACAGAACATAGAGAGTTCTGTAATGGAAGCCTCGCCAACATAATCCAGGTAGAATCAGGAATTCCCCAGGGCAGCCTTTTCCAATCTTTACTAATGACATGCCACTGACATGCCAGTGACTGAAATGACTGCAACATTTAACAAACAGCTGCAGTTAGTTTCAGAATGGGAGGCAAAGAATAAGTTAGGACTAAATATTTGAAAAACTAAAAGCATTGTATTTAGGACAATCATTCACTAAATCCTAAACCTCAACTAAATCTTGTAATTAATTATGTGGAAATTGAGCAAGTTGAGGTGACTAAATTGCTTGGAGTAACTCTGGATTGGGAACTATATCATGGTCAAAACATATTGATACAACAGTAGCTAAGATGGGGAGAAGTCTGCCCATAATAAAGCACTGCTCTGCCTTCTTAAAAAACACTATCAAGGCAGGTCCTACAGGCCCTAGTTTTGTCGCCCCTGGACTACTGTTCAGTTGTGTGGTCAGGTGCCACAAAGAGGGACTTAGGAAAATTGCAATTGGCTCAGAACAGGGCACCACAGCTGGCCCATAGATGTACACAGAGGGCTAACATTAATTATATGCATGTCAATCTCTCCTGGCTCAAAGTGGAGGAGATATTGACTTCATCACTACTTGTATTTGTGAGAGGGATTGACATGTTGAATGCACCAAGCTATATGTTTGAACTACTGGCACACAGCCTTGTCACCCATCCATACCCCACAAGACATGCCACCAGAGGTCTCTTCAGTCCCCAAGTCCAGAACAGACTATGGGAGGTGCACAGTACTACATAGAGCCATGACTACATGGAACTCTATTCCACATCAAGTAACTCATGCAGGCAGTAAAAATTGAACAGCGGGAACTGTGAAGCAACACAAACATAGACACAGACACATTTACAAACACACAATAACATTCGCACTATACACACACGTACGTTTTGTCTTGTAGATATGTGGTAGTAGAGTAGGGGCCTGAGGGCACACACTTAATGTGTTGTGAAGTCTGTTGTGAATGTAATGTAATGTAATGTTTTTAAAATTGTATAACTGCCTTGGCAGCAGCTAACGGGGATCCATAACAAATATAAATATAAATACCTGGGGACTGTGAAAAGACCCCTGGTGGCATGTCTGGTGGAGTAAGTGTGTGTCTGTGCTGTGTGTAAGTTGACTATAGAAACTATTTGCAGCACATTAATGTTTCTTATAAAAACAAGAAGCGATAAAGTCAGTCTTTCCTCAAATCTAGGCCAGGGGAGACTGGCATGCATAGTATTGATATGATCCCTCTAATTCCAATGACAAGCTAAATGTGTCGCTCTGTTCTGGGCTGCAGCTTATCGAGGTACTTCTTTACAGTACTTGACCACATCAATGGAAAAAATAATCAAGATAAGATCACTAGAGCCTGCAGGATTTACTTTGTGGAGTGTGGTCTCAAAAAAAGAGGAGCATCTCTTTAAAACACAGACAGACCTCTGTTTCTGTTCTATATGAGGAACTGTGGGGGGCGGTGATGAATGTAACGCACAGCCCTTTAGAAATACTGCAGCAGACAGGCACCTTTCAATTTCGTCTCCATGTGAGACAACTGAACTTACCACATCTTGAGAGGCAATGGATTTCTCTTCTGGTTAACATTTTTCCCTTCATGCTTTGCGACTGCTGCATACCCCTCTGGTATCGTGAATAAATGTTATCTTTGACTGAACCTCGGGGTCACACTTGCATTTTTTCATCTGTGCAGAGAGCGAGCATATATTTACAGAACTTGGCACAGGATAAAGAATGAAGTCGTTGCTCTCTGGATAAACCTTCTAAATGGCGACCAAGTTTTACAGTACAGGCTCCAGTTATATTGTACATAGATTTAATTGGTACTGTTCTCACAATATCAACACGTTTATGGTGGGGATACAGTATATTCTGACAGATTATATCCTATTTACTGTGTTGAATCGACCCCGCCCACTATTTGGTAGTTTTTTTTTTATAGCGTTGAGAACTGATCAAATCTGTTTGTTGCTTATGAGCTGGGTATAAATCTGTCGTTCTGCCCCTGAACAAGGCAGTGCACCCACTGTTCCTAGGCTGTCATTGAAAATAAGAAATTGTTCTTTAACTGACTTGCCTAGTTAAATAAAGGTAAAATACATATTTTTTTAATTATACAAGACATGCAGCATTTGACCGCAGCCGTCTGGTCAAGCAAACCTGCTCTCTCCTGACACACACTGACTGACCTCTGAGCCAGACACGCTCACACAGCTCTCTCTCTCTCTTTCACACACACCCAGGCTGAACCAGCCGCCAATGACCTCCCGTGATTAGGATTCTGTTGCGAGCTCTGCTGCCACTTTCAATTGGCACCAACATGGAAGCTGAGTAATAAGGCAGGTCTGCTGGATGAGCTGGGGGGAAGCGTGGAACAGATCAGCCAACACTGGTATCAGCGGTGGGATCGTGTGTGTGGCTGTACGGTTTATTACAAATGGGCAGAGCATGGTTGGACTGGATAGCGGGTCAGATGGGGTGGAGAGAGTCAGCATCATTGTTACGCTTGAGGCCTTGAGAGATACTGATGATGGGGAAACCACAAGAGACATAAAATATAATGGAAGACATACAGAGACAGAGAGAGACAGAAAGAGAATGGACAATTAAAAAAAGGAGGACAGATCTACAGAACCTCAAACCTAACTAAACTTGCTTCACAAAAACACTTTCTAGACTACTTGATGGGCTTCTGTGGCACCTCAACTTTTACTACAAACAACACACAGATACTCAGAAAAGTACTGCTGTGTGTGTACGCACGCGCGTGTGCATGTGAGAGTGTGCGCTCACACACGTGGAACTCCTTTGTGCTTTTGTGTGTGTGACAGGGAGAGATGATGTGTAAACTGACTTTCCATTCTAAATTCCCTGGGCTTTAGAGCTTATGCCCCACCTCTTGAGATTCACAATGCAAACAGAACAACAGCCAGCCCATTTCCAATGACACATTCACATTTAATCAGTATGTTCACTTGTAGGGTAGTAAACAGTAGAATAGTATTTCCAGCCTCGGAGTAAAATACCCAACTGTCTCTAGATATCATCGTCAACCTAGTCCTAGTTAGACGCTGATTGATATTAGCATACTCCGGTCTCTCACTATGACAAGCTGCAAAGCATAAAACACACACTCACAGACACTCAGTAGCTGCAGCAGTTTTTTTTTCAGTCCCTAAAAAAGGCCACGTCTACCCCACCCCCATCACTTATAACTAACCTTTTAGCACAAGACAAACTGGGAACAGTTGCTAGCTACAGCGCTAACTGACCTGTCTCGTTGTGAAGCTAGCGCTAACTCACCTATCTTATTGTGAAGCTAGCGCTAACTGACCTGTCTCGTTGTGAAGCTAGCGCTAACTCACCTATCTTATTGTGAAGCTAGCGCTAACTGACCTGTCTCGTTGTGAAGCTAGCGCTAACTGACCTGTCTCGTTGTGAAGCTAGCACTAACTGACCTGTCTTATTGTGAAGCTAGCGCTAACTGACCTGTCTCATTGTAAAACTAGCGCTAAGCATGGTCTGATGCTCCTTGTTTTCTTTTTCTTTTTTTCCCCCTCATGTTATAAGTCTATTATATATATCTGTAAATACATTTAATATTTGTTGAATCTCTCATATATTTGTTGAATCTCACTTTTTTTTACCTTCAGTTGGAATTGACAGTTATAACTAGATATTCAATCTCTAAAGGTTGTGAGCGCTTCTTGGCATGTCTTTTCTGGTTGAGAAGAGGGCCTTGATGGTCAAGAAACATTCACCAAGACAGGGTTGAAACAAGGTTTTTATACAGTTTGGAACTGTATAAATGAGCACAAGAGGAACTCTTGGACACAGCTAGAACATGAAACCTTAATCTGTAAAAGCTCATGCTGACAACCTAGACAGGGTGGTCGCGTGTTAGGCGTCTTGGGGCTGCGAAGAAACAATTAAACACCTGTTTAAGGTTTTGTTTCATAGCAACCGGGGTGTTCATTAAGAGGCTCATCACCGGATGCTATATTCGACTTGCTGCACTCGGGGTGGGCAAGGCAAGGCAGCACGGAGATGTCAACCATAGGAATGACGAAAATAAAAGGGAGGGAAGGAGACGGAGAGGTAGAGAGGTTGGAAAATGGATGTCATTAAACATTAAGACGGTAAAAGACCTTGGTGAGAGAGGCTTCGGCCCAACGATGATCGAATAAACAGGACAGGGAGGTAGCTAGTATCTACGTGTAAGCACGGATTTACAGTGCCTCGTCCTATGGTTGTTCTTCCCTAGGAGGGGATGCTTTGCAATAGTGGCAGGGTGGTGTTATTGTTGGGGGTGCTCCACCTCACCAAGGTTGAAGTCAGATTGGATCACAGCACTGCGTTGTGAGGAGCGGTGCTACCTGGGTGGTGGGGAAAGAGGGCAACCAAAGGTCGAGGTAAAATGGAATGATGTCATAATACATTTTTCCTCTTTCCCTTTGAATTTCAAACACAGGCATACACTCACATAAGTGTGTAAAGCAGTCACTCCCTAACTCAGGAAACTAAACCAGTTGGCATTGTTCCTAACCTGGTCCCAGTAATAAGTCAACAACCCACCATTTAGGATTTATTTTTATTTTTGTCCTATGTCTCCAGTAATCTAGTGTTTGCAATATTCATGAATAGGGATTGTTCGTTCCATTCAGAAATACTAGTTTGGTTATAAGCAGTTATGCTTGGATTGTAGAGACCAAGCAAGTAGAGACTCTTGCAGAAATCATCTTCTATTTTTCGAAGGGACTTTTAGCACCTTCGCCCACCTGAAAAGTCATGTAAGGCTGTAGCTATAGATATCCTCTCCACAGAACAGGAACGCGAGGTAGGCGGAGAGAACAAATAGAGGGAGAGGGAGAGGGAGGAGAGAACAGAGGGAAAAAGAGAGAACAGAACATTCACTCATGGAATGGAATTGTCTAAAGACAGAGGGAGAGAAAGAAGTAAACAGGGAGGAGCCTCCACCTGTCAACCTATCAAAGGTGTTGAGTCATAGAGCACTGATCTCTTTGAAAACCTTAACCTAATGATCCAAGTGCTCCTCAATGTCTTCTGCTGCTATGGACCATGTGTGACCAGTATATCACAGCACTAGCTAGAACATAGCTCCCCTTCATAATTTCAGTGTCTTTGCCATCTTCGCCTTGCTTTTCCAATGAAACACACTCAGACTATATTTACCCAAAACAGGCTCGATTTCTCAGTGATTTAGAACATGATGATTCAGACACTATTGTGTCTCTGCGGTGTTGATTTGTTGTGACAGGCTCATTAATCCACATCTAATTGTCTAGCATTAGCTAACATGATGCATAGAAGCGATGCTCACGGATTTCCTTTGAGAACTGTAAATTATGGTAATCTGCGGGGTATGAAAAAAAACTACCGTTATCTTCACAGTGCAGTTGCCAAAACAAAGACGATCGATCTGTGATCTCAGCCAAATAGCCTCTGTTAACTTTTTCATCGAAAGACTCTAGATAAGATAATTCAGCTGCTTTTGTTAACCCTTTGAAACAAATATCGTAGAATATTATAGAATAATCTACTTCTGGAAATGTTTGCTTGTTAAACTAAATTGGAAAATCTCTCAAATGGATCTAGCACTTACAACTTTCATTTTATTTAACTTTGCTGTTGAAGTATAAACAACTAAGTTACATAACCAATTCACGGGATTGGTTAACTCTTGAGATTCCTAGGGTCTCCACTGAGCTAGGTAAATCTGCTTTAAGTTTGAAAGCACCGTATCGCTGGAACAGAATTCAAAGTACATTTCATGTTGATGTTGTGTATATACTGTTTTTAAACTCAGCTAAAAATAAACTTCCTCTCACTGTCAACTGCATTTATTTTCAGCAAACCTAACATGTGTAAATATTTAACATAACAAGATACAACAACTTAGACATAAACTGAAAAGGTTTCACAGACATGTGACTAACAGACATTGAATAATGTGTCCCTGAACAAAGGGGGGGTCAAAATCAAAAGTAACAGTCAGTATCTGGTGTGGCCACCAGCTGCATTAAGTACTGCAGTGCATCTACTCCTCATGGACTGCACCAGATTGCCATCTGTGAGATGTTACCCCACTCTTCCACCAAGGCACCTGCAAGTTCCCGGACATTTCTGGGGGGAATGGCCCTAGCCCTCACCCTCTGATCCAACAGGTCCCATACGTGCTCAATGGGATTGAGATCCGGGCTCTTCGCTGGCCATGTCAGAACACTGGCATTCCTGTCTTGCAGGAAATCACGCACACAACAAGCAGTATGGCTGGTGGCATTGTCATGCTGGAGTGTCATGTCAGGATGAGCCTGCAGGAAGGGTACCACATGAGGGAGGAGGATGACGGATGACTTCTCTGTAACGCACAGCGTAGAGATTGCCTGTAATGACAGCAAGCTCAGTCCGATGATGCTGTGACATACCGCCCCGACCAGGACAGATCCTCCACCTCCAAATCGATCCTGCTCCAGAGTACAGGCCTGGGTGTAACGCTCATTCCAACCATTACCCCTGGTGAGACAAAACCATGACTCGTCAGTGAAGAGCACTTTTTGCCAGTCCTGTCTGGTTCAGTGACGGTGGACTTGTGCCAATAGGCAAAGTTCTTGCGGGATCTGCCTTGAAAAATTAAAGAAGAGATGCACACTTCAGGAACTCAGATGCAATGATTTAATAACCAACATTTCGACAAGACAAGCTGTCTTCATCAATGCCTTACAATACAAGCCCTCAGTCCAGCCCCTCTCAGCCTATTGCGGACAGTCTTAGCACTGATGGAGGGATTGTGTGTTCCTGGTGTAACTCAGCCAGTTGTTGTTGCCATCCTATACCAGCTGTCTGTCCAGTCTCCCTGTAGCTCTGTCTTAGGCGTCTCACAGTGCGGTCATTGCAATTTATTTCCCTGGCCACATCTGCAGTCCTCATGCCTCCTTGCAGGATGCCTAAGGCACGTTCACACAGATGAGCAGGGACCCTGGGCATCTTTCTTTTGGTGTTTTTCAGAGTCCGTAGAAAGGCCTCTTTAGTGTCCTAAGTTTTCATAACTGTGACCTTAATTGCCTACCGTCTGTACACTGTTAGTGTCCTAATGACCATTTCACAGGTGCATGTTCATTAATTATTTATAGTTCATTGAGTAAGCATGGGAAACCTTGTTTAAACCCTTCATAGTGATATTATGTCTGATCTCACAAACAATGTAAAGTAGCATTGCCTTTAAATTGTTTAACTTTGGTCAAACATTTTGGGTAGCCTTCCACTGTCACGCACTGACCATAGAGAGCCTTTTTATTCTCTATTTTGGTTAGGTCGGGGTGTTCCTTCTTGTGTATTTCTATGTTGACATGGTATGGTTCCCAATCAGAGGCTGCTGTTTATCGTTGTCTCTGATTGGGGAGCATATTAGGCAGCCATTGTTTTGTGGGATCTTGTTTATGTGTTGCTGCCTGTGAGCACTCCTGTTATCCCTTTTTTTTACCCCTTTAGTACTATTCCAACAGTGTGAATTTTATTTGCCTCCAGGTCTTCGAGATAGGGATTTCAGTTGAATGGTCCCGTAAGCCAGTTTTCATTTCGGTTATTCTTTATTGTTTTTATGCGTTTCATTGATTAAATATGTGGAACTCAGATCACCCTGCGCTTTGGTCCGAGTATGCTTCCAACGACGATCGTGACAGAAGATCCCACCACCAAAGGACCAAGAAGTGTGCCCAGGAGGAGAGGGCATCCTGGGCTTGGGAGGAGATAAAGGAGGAGAAGACATCCTGGACTTGGGAGGAAATTATGGCAGAAGACGAAAGCCTTCGGTGGAAGCAGACGCAAAGAGAGAAGGGAGGACAGCGAAGACGCCAGGGATCGCAGCCACTTTGAAAGCCCAATTATTTTTGGGGGGGCACACGGGGTGGTCGGCGGAGCTGAGGGGGGAGCCAGAACCAGTCTGGGAGAAGAGGGAGAAACTGGAGGACAGTGAACGAAGAGAGTCAGAGACCGTCAGTGAGCTGATGAAGAAACTGGAGGAGAGAGAGATGAGAGAGTTGTTGTGTTGGTGTATCAAATCAAATCAAATCAAATCAAATTTATATAGCCCTTCATACATCAGCTGATATCTCAAAGTGCTGTACAGAAACCCAGCCTAAAACCCCAAACAGCAAGCAATGCAGGTGTAGAAGCATGGTGGCTAGGAAAAACTCCCTAGAAAGGCCAAAACCTACGAAGAAACCTAGAGAGGAACCAGGCTATGTGGGGTGGCCAGTCCTCTTCTGGCTGTGCCGGGTGGAGATTATAACAGAACATTGCCAAGATGTTCAAATGTTCATAAATGACCAGCATGGTCGAATAATAACAAGGCAGAACAGTTGAAACTGGAGCAGCAGCACAGTCAAGTGGACCGGGGACAGCAAGGAGTCATCATGTCAGGTAGTCCTGGGGCACGGTCCTAGGGCTCAGGTCAGTTGAAACTGGAGCAGCAGCATGGCCAGGTGGACTGGGGACAGCAAGGAGTCATCATGTCAGGTAGTCCTGGGGCATGGTCCTAGGGCTCAGGTCAGTTGAAACTGGAGCAGCAGCATGGCCAGGTGGACTGGGGACAGCAAGGAGTCATCATGTCAGGTAGTCCTGGGGCATGGTCCTAGGGCTCAGGTCCTCCGAGAGAGAGAAAGAAAGAAGGAGATAATTAGAGAACGCACACTTAGATTCACACAGGACACCGAATTAGGACAGGAGAAGTACTCCAGATATAACAAACTGACCCTAGCCCCCCGACACAAACTACTGCAGCATAAATACTGGAGGCTGAGACAGGAGGGGACAGGAGAAACTGTGGCCCCATCCGAGGACACCCCCGGACAGGGCCAAACAGGAAGGATATAACCCCACCCACTTTGCCAAAGCACAGCCCCCACACCACTAGAGGGATATCTTCAACCACCAACTTACCATCCTGAGACAAGGCTGAGTATAGCCCACAAAGATCTCCGCCACGGCACAGCCCAAGTGGGGGGGGGGGCGCCAACCCAGACAGGATGACCACAACAGTGAATCAACCCACTCAGGTGACGCACCCCCTGCAGGGACGGCATGAGAGAGCCCCAGTAAGCCAGTGACTCAGCCCCTGTAATAGGGTTAGAGGCAGAGAATCCCAGTGGAAAGAGGGGAACCGGCCAGGCAGAGACAGCAAGGGCGGTTCGTTGCTCCAGAGCCTTTCCGTTCACCCTCCCACTCCTGGGCCAGACTACACTCAATCATATGACCCACTGAAGAGATGAGTCTTCAGTAAAGACTTAAAGGTTGAGACCGAGTTTGCTTCTCTGACATGGGTAGGCAGACCGTTCCATAAAAATGGAGCTCTATAGGAGAAAGCCCTGCCTCCAGCTGTTTGCTTAGAAATTCTAGGGACAATTAGGAGGCCTGCGTCTTGTGACCGTAGCGTACGTGTAGGTATGTACGGCAGGACCAAATCAGAGAGATAGGTAGGAGCAAGCCCGTGTAATGCTTTGTAGGTTAGCAGTAAAACCTTAAAATCAGCCCTTGCTTTGACAGGAAGCCAGTGTAGAGAGGCTAGCACTGAAGTAATATGATCAATTTTTTTGGTTCTAGTCAGGATTCTAGCAGCCGTATTTAGCACTAACTGAAGTTTATTTAGTGCTTTATCCGGGTAGCCGGAAAGTAGAGCATTCCAGTAGTCTAACCTAGAAGTGACAAAAGCATGGATTCATTTTTCTGCATCATTTTTGGACAGAAAGTTTCTGATTTTTGCAATATTACGTAGATGGAAAAAAGCTGTCCTCGAAATGGTCTTGATATGTTCTTCAAAAGAGAGATCAGGGTCCAGAGTAACGCCGAGGTCCTTCAGTTTTATTTGAGACGACTGTACAACCATTAAGATTAATTGTCAGATTCAACAGAAGATCTCTTTGTTTCTTGGGACTGAGAACAAGCATCTCTGTTTTGTCCGAGTTTAATAGTAGAAAGTTTGCAGCCATCCACTTCCTTATGTCTGAAACACATGCTTCTAGCGAGGGCAATTTTGGGGCTTCACCATGTTTCATTGAAATGTACAGCTGTGTGTCATCCGCATAGCAGTGAAAGTTAACATTATGTTTTCGAATAACATCCCCAAGAGGTAAAATGTATAGTGAAAACAATAGTGGTCCTAAAACGGAACCTTGAGGAACACCGAACTTTACAGTTGATTTGTCAGAGGACAAAACATTCACAGAGACAAACTGATATCTTTCCGACAGATAAGATCTGAACCAGGCCAGAACATGTCCGTGTAGACCAATTTGGGTTTCCAATCTCTCCAAAAGAATGTGGTGATCGATGGTATCAAAAGCAGCACTAAGGTCTAGGAGCACGAGGACAGATGCAGAGCCTCGGTCCGATGCCATTAAAATGTAATTTACCACCTTCACAAGTGCCGTCACAGTGCTATGATTGGGTCTAAAACCAGACTGAAGCATTTCGTATACATTGTTTGTCTTCAGGAAAGCAGTGAGTTGCTGCGCAACAGCCTTCTCTAAAATTTTTGAGAGGAATGGAAGATTCGATATAGGCCGATAGTTTTTTATATTTTCTGGGTCAAGGTTTGGCTTTTTCAAGAGAGGCTTTATTACTGCCACTTTTAGTGAGTTTGGTACACATCCAGTGGAAAGAGAGCCATTTATTATGTTCAACATAGGAGGGCCAAGCACAGGAAGCAGCTCTTTCAGTAGTTTAGTTGGAATAGGGTCCAGTATGCAGCTTGAAGGTTTAGAGGCCATGATTATTTTCATCATTGTGTCAAGAGATATAGTACTAAAACACTTGAGCGTCTCTCTTGATCCTAGGTCCTGGCAGAGTTGTGCAGACTCAGGACAACTGAGGTTTGGAGGAATACGCAGGTTTAAAGAGGAGTCCGTAATTTGCTTTCTAATAATCATAATCTTTTCCTCAAAGAAGTTCATGAATTTATCACTGCTAAAGTGAAAGTCATCCTCTCTTGGGGAGTGCTGCTTTTTAGTTAGCTTTGCGACAGTATCAAAAAGGAATTTCGGATTGTTCTTATTTTCCTCAATTAAGTTAGAAAAATAGGATGATCGAGCAGCAGTAAGGGCTCTTCGGTACTGCACGGTACCATCTTTCCAAGCTAGTCGGAAGACTTCCAGTTTGGTGTGGCGCCATTTCCGTTCCAATTTTCTGGAAGCTTGCTTCAGAGCTCGGGTATTTTCTGTGTACCAGGGAGCTAGTTTCTTATGAGAAATGTTTTTAGTTTTTAGGGGTGCAACTGCATCTAGGCTATTGCGCAAGATTAAATTGAGATCCTCAGTTAGGTGGTTAACTGATTTTTGTCCTCTGGCGTCCTTGGGTAGGCAGAGGGAGTCTGGAAGGGCATCAAGGAATCTTTGTGTTGTCTGTGAATTTATAGCACGAGCTTTGATGGTCCTTGGTTGGGGTCTGAGCAGATTATTTGTTGCAATTGCCAACGTAATAAAATGGTGGTCCGATAGTCCAGGATTATGAGGAAAAACATTAAGATCCACAACATTTATTCCATGGGACAAAACTAGGTCCAGCGTATGACTGTGACAGTGAGTGGGTCCAGAGACATGTTGGACAAAAACCACTGAGTCGATGATGGCTCCGAAAGCCTTTTGGAGTGGGTCTGTGGACTTTTCCATGTGAATATTAAAGTCACCAAAGATTAGAATATTATCTGCTATGACTACAAGGTCCGATAGGAATTCAGGGAACTCAGTGAGAAACGCTGTATATGGCCCAGGAGGCCTGTAAACAGTAGCTATAAAAAGTGATTGAGTAGGCTGCATAGATTTCATGACTAGAAGCTCAAAAGACGAAAACGTCATTTTTTTTTTTGTAAATTGAAATTTGCTATCGTAAATGTTAGCAACACCTCCGCCTTTGCGGGATGCACGAGGTATATGGTCACTAGTGTAGCCAGGAGTTGAGGCCTCATTTAAAACAGTAAATTCATCAGGCTTAAGCCATGTTTCAGTCAGGCCAATCACATCAAGATTATGATCAGTGATTAGTTCATTGACTATAATTGCCTTTGAAGTAAGGGATCTAACATTAAGTAGCCCTATTTTGAGATGTGAGGTATCATGATCTCTTTCAGTAATGACTGGAATGGAGGTGGTCTTTATCCTAGTGAGATTGCTAAGGCGAACACCGCCATGTTTAGTTTTGCCCAACCTAGGTCGAGGCACAGACACGGTCTCAATGGTGATAGCTGAGCTGACTACACTGACTGTGCTAGTGGCAGACTCCACTATGCTGGCAGGCTGGCTAACAGCCTGCTGCCTGGCCTGCACCCTATTTCATTGTGGAGCTAGAGGAGTTAGAGCCCTGTCTATGTTGGTAGATAAGATGAGAGCACCCCTCCAGCTAGGATGGAGTCCGTCACTCCTCAGCAGGCCAGGCTTGGTCCTGTTTGTGGGTGAGTCCCAGAAAGAGGGCCAATTATCTACAAATTATATCTTTTGGGAGGGGCAGAAAACAGTTTTCAACCAGCGATTGAGTTGTGAGACTCTGCTGTAGAGCTCATCACTCCCCCTAACTGGGAGGGGGCCAGAGACAATTACTCGATGCCGACACATCTTTCTAGCTGATATGCACGCAGAAGCTATGTTGCGCTTGGTGATCTCTGACTGTTTCATCCTAACATCGTTGGTGCCGACGTGGATAACAATATCTCTATACTCTCTACACTCGCCAGTTTTAGCTTTAGCCAGCACCATCTTCAGATTAGCCTTAACGTCGGTAGCCCTGCCCCCTGGTAAACAGTGTATGATCGCTGGATGATTAGTTTTAAGTCTAATACTGCGGGTAATGGAGTCGCCAATGACTAGAGTTTTCAATTTGTCAGAGCTAATGGTGGGATGCTTCGGCATCTCAGACCCCGTAACGGGAGGAGTAGAGACCAGAGAAGACTCGGCCTCTGACTCCGACCCGCTGCTTAATGGGGAAAACCGGTTGAAAGTTTCTGTCGGCTGAATGAGCGACACCGGTTGAGCTTTCCTACAGCATTTCCTTCCAGAAACCGTGAGAAAGTTGTCCGGCTGCGGGGACTGTGCCAGGGGATTTATACTACTATCTGTACTTACTGGTGGCACAGACGCGGTTTCATCCTTTCCTACACTGAAATTACCCTTGCCTAACGATTGCGTCTGAAGCTGGGCTTGTAGCACAGCTATCCTCGCCGTAAGGCGAGTACAGCGACTACAAATAGTAGGCATCATGTTAATGTTACTACTTAGCTTCGGCTGTTGGAGGTCCTGACGAATCGTGTCCAGAGAAAGCGTCCGGAGTGAAAAAGTTGAGGAAAAAATAAATAAATATATGAACGGTAATTAAAAAGTGAAAACCGTAAAGTTGTCAGGTAGCAAAATAGGTTGGCAACAAAACGCACAGCAACTATGATGCATGACATTCGCCCTAAGGAGCATGTCATCAGTTTGCTGCCACATGAGTCGGCTCTCCGTACTCGTCCTGAGGAGCATGCTAGCAGTCTGGTTAAAACTGTGCCGGCTCCACGCACCAGGTCTCCATTACGCCTCCACAGCCCTGTACATCCTGTGCCAGCTCTAAGCACTCGCCTTGAGGAGCGTGTCATTTGTCCGGTACCATGTGTGCTGGCTCTATGCACCAGGTCTCCAGTGCGCCTCCACAGCCCAGTATGTCCTGTGTCAGCTCTCCGCACTCGCCGTGCAAAGTGTGTCATCGTTCCGGTACAATTTGTGCCAGCTATATGCACCAGGTCTCCAGTGCGCATCCAAAGCCCAGTACGTCCTATTCCAGCTCCTCGCACTCGCCCTGAAGTGCATGTCACCAGTCCTGTGGCACCTGTACTGGCTCCACGTGCTTGGCCTCCAGTGCGCATCCCCAGGCCGGAACCTCCTACGACGGTCCACAGCCCGGAACCTCCTGCGACGGTCCACAGTCCAGAACCTCCTGAGACGGTCCACGGTCCAGAACCTCCTGCAACGGTCCATGGTCCGGAACCTCCAGTGACTGTCCACGGTCTGGAACCTCCAGCGACGGGCGACGGTCCGGAACCTCCAGCTCCATGGCCGGAGCCTTCCCCTGCACCGATGCCCAGTCCAAGCATGTCGTCCAGTCCAGCTCCAAGGCCAGAGTCTTCTTCTGCGCCGGTGCCCAGTCCAGGCACAGAGTCCAGTCCTGCCCCCATGTCAGGAGCCATCCTCTGCACCGGTGCCAAGTCCAGGCACGGCGGTCTACTCAGCTCCATGGCTGGAGTCTTCCTCAGCACTGGTGCCCAGTCCGGGTGCGGCGTCCAACCCAGTTCCATGGCCGGGGCCCTCCTCAACGCCGAGGCCCAGTTCGGGCACGGCGTTCTACCCGGCTCCATGGCCGGACCCGTGGTCTGGGCGGGGGCTAAGACCCGTACCGGAGCCACCACCGACACTAGTCAGTGTGGGTTACTGTCACACCCTGACCATAGAGTACCTTTTTATTCTCTATTTGGTTAGGTCGGGGTGTGACTAGGGGGTGTTCCTTTAAGGTTGTGTATTTCTATGTTGGCCTGGTATGGTTCCCAATCAGAGGCAGCTGTTTATTGCTGTCTCTGATTGGGGAGCATATTAGGCAGCCATTTGCCCACTGTGTTTTGTGGGATCTTGTTTTTGTGTTGTTGCCTGTGAGCACTCCAGAACGTTACGTTTCGGTTATTCTTTTTGTGCGTTTCATTAAATAAATATGTGGAATCCAGATCACGCTGCGCTTTGGTATGCTTCCAACGACGACCGTGACATCCACAAGCTTCCCACAATAAGCTGGGTGAATTTTGGCCCATTCCCCCTGACAGAGCTGGTGTAACTGAATCAGGTTTGTAGGCCTCCTTGCTCGAACGTGCTTTTTCAGTTCTGCCGACAAATTTTCTATAGGATTGCGGTCAGGGCTTTGTGATGGCCACTCCAATACCTTGACTTTGTTGTCCTTAAGCCATTTTGCCATCAACTTTGGAAGTATGCTTATGGTCATTGTCCATTTGCGACCAAGCTTTAACTTCCTGACTGATGTCTTGAGATGTTGCTTCAATATGTCCACATAATTTTCCAGCCTCATGATGCCATCTATTTTGTGAAGTGCACCAGTCCCTCCTGCAGCAAAGCACCCTCACAACATTATGCTGCCACCCCCGTGCTTCATGGTTGGGATGATGTCCTTCGGCTTACAAGCCTCCCCCTGTTCCTCCAAATATAATGATGGTGATTATGGCCAAACAGTTCCATTTTTCTTTCATCAGACCAGAGGACATTTCTCCAAAAAGTACTATCTTTGTCCCCATTTGCAGTCTGGCTTTTTTATGGCAGTTTTGGAGAAGTGGCTTCTTCCTTGCTGAGCAGCCTTTCAGGTTTTGTCGATATAGGACTCATTTTACTCTGGATATAGATACTTTTGTACCTGTTTCCTTAAGCATCTTCACAAGGTCCTTTGCTGTTGTTCTGGGATTGATTTGCACTTTCGCACCAACGTACGTTCATCTCTATGAGACAGAATGCATCTCCTTCCTGAGCGGTATGATGTCTGCGTGGTCCCATGGTGTTTATACTTGCGTACTATTGTTTGTACAGATGAACGTGGTACCTTCAGGCATTTGGAAATTGCTCCTAAGGATGGACCAGACTTGTGGAGGTCAACAATTTTTTTCTGAGGTCTTGGCTGATTTCTTTTAATTTTCCCTTGATGTCAAGCAAAGAGGCACTGAGGTAGGCCTTGAAATACACCCACAGGTACACCTCCAATTGACTCAAATTATGTCAATTAGCCTATCAGAAGCTTCTAAAGCCATGACATCATTTTCTGGAATATTCAAGATGTTTAAAGGCACAGTCAATTTACTATATGTAAACGTAGACCCATTGGAAATGTGATACAGTGGATTACAAGTGAAATAATCTGTCTGTAAAGAATTGTTGGAAAAAGTGTGTCATGCACAAAGTAGATATCCTAACCGACTTGCCAAACCGACTTGCCAAACCGACTTGCCAAAACTATATTATGTTTACAAAAAAATTGTGGAGTGATTGAAAAACGAGTTTTAATGACTGGAAACCTAGGTTTATGTAACCTTCTGACTTCAACTGTATGAGTGATAGTGTAATCAATGTGTAATAACTACTTTAAAAAGTAGGAATGCGTGAAATTATTATGTGATGTGCAGTCATATTCAGGTCCTGATTGGTCAACAAGCTTATTTACTCATCAAATAATGTTATTTGACACGTCAAGTGTGTGTGTGTGTGTGTGTGTGTGTGTGTGTGTGTGTGTGTGTGTGTGTGTGTGTGTGTGTGTGTGTGTGTGTGTGTGTGTGTGTGTGTGTGTATTTGTAACCTTTATTTAACTAGGCAAGTCAGTTAAGAACAAATTCTTATTTACAATGATGGCCTACCCCGGCCAAACCCGCACGACACTGTGTCACGCCCTGTTCGATGTATTTTGTGTTTTTCTTTATGTATTTGGTCAGGCCAGGGTAAGTCGCTCTGGATAAGAGCGTCTGCTAAATGACTTAAATGTAAATGTAAATGACATGGGTTTTTGTATGTGGTGTGTAGCTTAGTGGGATTGTAGCTTAGTGGGGTGTTCTAGGAGAGTCTATGGCTGTCTGAAGTGGTTCTCAATCAGAGGCAGGTGTTTATCGTTGTCTCTGATTGGGAGCCATATTTAGGCAGCCATATTCTTTGGTTGTATGGTGGGTGATTGTCCTGAGTGTCTTGATGTCCTTAGTCTGTGTTAGTTTGCACCAGTTAAGGCTGTTTCGGTTTTCACTACGTTTATTGTTTTGTAGAGTTTGTGTTTTGGATTCGTGTTACGTTGTGTGATTAAACATGGATCGCAATATACACGCTGCAGTTTGGTCCGACTCACCTTCACCATTAGAAAACCGTGACAGAATCACCCACCGTAAACGGACCAAGCAGCGTGTCAACAGGCAGGAGCAGCCCAAAGAGGAGCTGTGTATTAAGAATTTCTGGACATGGGAGGAAATCCTTGACGGGAGAGGACCCTGGGCTAAACCAGGGGAGTGTAGCCACGCAAAGGTGCAGCAGGAGAAGAGGAAACAGGAGCAGCCCAAAGAGGAGTACAGTATGGACTATACTTCTTGGGAGGAGATAGACAGGTGGGCGGTCGACCCAGGGAGAGTGCCGGAGCCCGCCTGGGATTCGATGGAGCAGTGCGCGGAAGGTTACAGGAGAATGAGGTTGGCGAAGCAAGCACGACGGAGCGGACGGAAGCCCGGGAATCAGCCCCAAAAATGTATTGGGAGGGGCTTACATACCTTAAGGGAAGAATTCGGCAGTACCTGTATGGTTAGTGAGAAAGTCCATATTGCAAATGTACGGTCCCTTACTAGACGTCCGAAATCGTTTGTAAAATTCGCGGACGGCGTCGGGCCGAGCGGCAGGGCCGGACCTACCAGGAAGTCATCAAATGAACGTTGTCGGACATTCGGTTTCCGTTTTACAAAAATAATAAGATTTATGTCATTTTTCCCATGTCCCGGAAATTCCCACAAGAGGGCATAAGCAATCATATGGCTATTGCTACAAAACATCACGATTCACGACGGGGCCTTATCTCGAAAACTGAAAATATTTAGAAGCCGAAACTCGGTGAGCGTAGGGGCGGCATAATGGGCAGTTGGCCCCGAACAAGATGGCGTCTAGGCCTCAACGGTTTTTGAGTTATGGCCATTTATCTGGGATTAAAGGTCCAAAATGAAAATAGAGAAATTCTTTTTCCACTTCACGTCAAAGTCAAGGAGCCTCCGGTGTCAATAAAAAAGGACCAGCCATTTATCTATCGTCATTTAAGAGAAATCGTACAACGACACCTTGGTGATGTTCACGGATAGGTGTTTTTTTTTTCAACGGTTACAGATCCAGTTGCAGGTTGTTCTTACGAATCTTTTTAAAGTGTGCTGCGGAGCTCTGCGAGATTTCTGTGATTTTCTATGATTTTCTGAAATAACACACACTCACTAAACCCTCCGTAAATAACTCAGTTCTTAACGTAAAGACTTAAAACTCGGGATTCTGTAAAGGCATACCCCAATCATGATATGAGTTTATTTATAGCTTCCTGTGCCAACCGGAAGTGCCTTTAATGGTGTCACAGTGGCAGTTTCCATGGGTTAAAAAGGTCAGATCTTTTCAAAACTTCATATGTGTGACTAGGTAACCCTCGTGAACTGTAAATCAGTCATTTCTCCCAGCAGATGTCAAAGAAAAGCTCTCACACACACACAGCAAGGATGGAGTGAAAAGTGTGGTTCTTAAAGACACAGAGAGCAGGCAATGGCATAAACATAATGTCTAGGCCGTGCCGAGTTCAACGAGATATCCCGCTTGACCGTAGCTCGCTCGGTCTGAGCGCAGCGACCATTAGAAAAGTAGGCCCAAAATGAAGCCTGCCCCACAACGTCATTTGCTTTTGGGTGACAGTGAGAGAACCGTTAGGGTGAGAAGCACAATTCGACCTCAGGTATGTTCCTAAGGTCCTTCCGATCCGTGCAAGCCTAACGTTGACAGTGTGGCATTAACCCTTAATAGTTAAAAGATGGTGTTTACTTCAAAAAGTTTGCATTGATTTCTCTCCCCATAGGAATACATTGCCTTTACCCCCCTAAATTCAACCTGAAGTCTATATGGGTTATGAATGCCGTATGAACCTGTCTTTGGTAACAGTCCATCAGGCCAGTATGAGGTCTACCTGTGTTGATTCTAAGCTTCCTGGACCAACCGGAAGTGGTTAAAATCACCCTAAAAGTGTTTTTCCATTACCTGCCTGCAGTTTGATAGACATAGTGCATTCAACCCTGTGTAAATCAGTCAATTCTTAACGTAAGGACTTAAAACTCAGGATTCTGTAAAAGCATAGCCCAGTGAGGATATGTGTTGACTTATAGCTTCCTGTGACAACCGGAAGTGCCTTAATTGGTGTCTCAGGGGCTGTTTCGAGGGGTTAAAAAAGTCAGATCTGTCCAAAACTTCATATGTGTGATTAGGCAACCCCCATGAACTGTAAATCAGTCATTTTTCCCATAAAATTTCAAAGGAAAACTAAATCACACAGACACACAACTTGGAAGGAGGGACGTATTGGGGGTTGTAGAGACAGACAGTGCCTCCAATAGTTAGCTTTGTTCGAGCTAAAAAGAACCGTCAGACCTAGAGTTCCGAAACTTTAGAAACCTGTTCTAGACCTCGGGTCGATAGTGCGTGGTGAGTTAGGTGGCTCTAGAAGGTTCTCGGACCGAGAAATAGCCTCGTACATTTGCAATGATTTCAATTCATTTTGACCATTACGAAAATGGCGACATTTAGAAAAGTCTCAGAGACACAAGACTAGGTGCATTGGAACCGGCTCGGCCCATAGAGACGGACCCCAACGTTTCGGTCCGATCGCTCATTCAAGGACCCCATAGCAAGGCATGGAAAAAGTGGATTTTCAGCACCAATTAGGGTTTTACTCGGGCACCGAAGGACCTATCGAGCCGAAACTCGGGATTCGGGGTCGCCTCACATAGGCCTTCACATAATGTCTGACCTGGACCCGCAGCTAGAACGTAACTATGTGTTTTACGTTTTTATTATGTTTTAAACTAATGGCGCTGTGAATTATGGGCCTGCTCTGACATATGTGATAGTTGGCTTCTAAATGAGTTGGAAAAAGTGGGTTTGGTGTCAATTGGTATCAGTTTGGTGTCAGAATGACATCTAATTGACTGGTGGACACTGACTTGCTAGTTGACTTTTGTACATTAGCAATATGTTTAAACGGAGAGGGACCATCACCAAAATGGCATTCTGAAATCAACACAAAAAATGGCATCACCATAGTCTCCAGGCTGTGCAGAGTTCAACGAGACGCCCCGCTTGACCGTAGCTCGCTCTGAGTGCAGCGACCTTGAAAAAAAAGAAGGCGCAAAAGGAAGCCTGGCCCTCAATGTCATTTGCTTTTGGGTGACAGTGAGAGAACCGTTAGGGTGAGAAGCACAATTCGACCTCAGGTACGTTCCTGAGGTCCTCCCGATCCGTGCAAGCCTAACCTTGACCATGTGGCATTAACCCTTAATAGTTAAAATAAGGTGTTTACTTCAAAGAGTTTGCATTGACTTCTCTCCCCATAGGAATACATTGCCTGCACCCCTAAATTCAACCTGAAGCCTATGTGGGTTATGAATGACTTATGAACCTGTCTTCTATGACAGTCCATCAGACCACTATGAGGTCTACCTGTGCCAATTATAAGCTTCCTGAAGCAACCGGAAGTGGTTGAAATCACCTTATCAGTGTTGATCCATACACTGCATGCAGTTTGATAGACATAGTGCATTCAACCCTGTGTAGATCAGTCAATTCTTAACTTAAAGACTTAAAACTCAGGATTCTGTAAGTGGCTATGTCAATCAAGACATGTGTTTACTTATAGCTTCCTGTGCCAACCGGAAGTGCCTTTAATTGGGTCACACTGTCTGTTTTGAAGGGTTAGAAAAGTCACATCTCTCCAAAACTTCATATGTGTGACCAGGTAACCCTCCTAAACTGTAAATCAGTCATTTCTCCCAGCAGATGTCAAAGAAAAGCTCTCACACGCACACACAGCAAGGATGGAGTGAAAAAGTGTGGTTCTTAAAGACACAGAGAGCAGGCAATGGCATAAACATAATGTCTAGGCCGTGCCGAGTTCAACGAGATATCCCGCTTGACCGTAGCTCGCTCGGTCTGAGCGCAGCGACCATTAGAAAAGTAGGCCCAAAATGAAGCCTGCCCCACAACGTCATTTGCTTTTGGGTGACAGTGAGAGAACCGTTAGGGTGAGAAGCACAATTCGACCTCAGGTACGTTCCTAAGGTCCTTCCGATCCGTGCAAGCCTAACGTTGACCGTGTGGCATTAACCCTTAATAGTTAAAAGAAGGTGTTTACTTCAAATAGTTTGCATTGATTTCTCTCCCCATAGGAATACATTGCCTGCACCCCTAAATTCAACCTGAAGTCTATATGGGTTATGAATGCCGTATGAACCTGTCTTTGATAACAGTCCATCAGGCCAGTATGAGGTCTACCTGTGTTGATTCTAGGCTTCCTGGACCAACCGGAAGTGGTTAAAATCACCCTAAAAGTGTTTTTCCATTACCTGCCTGCAGTTTGATAGACATAGTGCATTCAACCCTGTGTAAATCAGTCAATTCTTAACGTAAGGACTTAAAACTCAGGATTCTGTAAGTTTCTATGTCAATCAAGACATGGGTTTACTTATAGCTTCCTGTGCCAACCGGAAGTGCCTTTAATGATGTCACAGTGGCAGTTTCCAAGGGTTAAAAAGGTCAGATCTTTTCAAAACTTCATATGTGTGACTAGGTAACCCTCATGAACTGTAAATCAGTCATTTCTCCCAACAGATGTCAAAGAAAAGCTCTCACACGCACACACAGCAAGGATGGAGTGAAAAAGTGCGGTTCTCAAAGACACAGAGAGCAGGCAATGGCATAAACATAATCTCTAGGCCGTGCCGAGTTCAACGAGATATCCCGCTTGACCGTAGCTCGCTCGGTCTGAGCGCAGCGACCATTAGAAAAGTAGGCCCAAAATGAAGCCTGCCCCACAACGTCATTTGCTTTTGGGTGACAGTGAGAGAACCGTTAGGGTGAGAAGCACAATTCGACCTCAGGTACGTTCCTAAGGTCCTTCCGATCCGTGCAAGCCTAACCTTGACCGTGTGGCATTAACCCTTAATAGTTAAAAGAAGGTGTTTACTTCAAATAGTTTGCATTGACTTCTCTCCCCATAGGAATACATTGCCTGCACCCCTAAATTCAACCTGAAGTCTATATGGGTTATGAATGCCGTATGAACCTGTCTTTGATAACAGTCCATCAGGCCAGTATGAGGTCTACTTGTGTTGATTCTAGGCTTCCTGGACCAACCGGAAGTGGTTAAAATCACCCTAAAAGTGTTTTTCCATTACCTGCCTGCAGTTTGATAGACATAGTGCATTCAACCCTGTGTAAATCAGTCAATTCTTAACGTAAGGACTTAAAACACAGGATTCTGTAAAAGCATAGCCCAGTGAGGATATGTGTTGACTTATAGCTTCCTGTGCCAACCGGAAGTGCCTTAATTGGTGTCTCAGGGGCTGTTTCGAGGGGTTAAAAAGTCAGATCTGTCCAAAACTTCATATGTGTGATTAGGCAACCCCCATGAACTGTAAATCAGTCATTTTTCCCATAAAATTTCAAAGGAAAACTAAATCACACAGACACACAACTTGGAAGGAGGGACGTATTGGGGGTTGTAGAGACAGACAGTGCCTCCAATAGTTAGCTTTGTTCGAGCTAAAAAAGAACCGTCAGACCTAGAGTTCCGAAACTTTAGAAACCTGTTCTAGACCTCGGGTCGATAGTGCGTGGTGAGTTAGGTGGCTCTAGAAGGTTCTCGGACCGAGAAATAGCCTCGTACATTTGCAATGATTTCAATTCACTTTGACCATTACGAAAATGGCGACATTTAGAAAAGTCTCAGAGACACAAGACTAGGTGCATTGGAACCGGCTCGGCCCATAGAGACGGACCCCAACGTTTCGGTCCGATAGCTCATTCAAGGACCCCATAGCAAGGCATGGAAAAAAGTGGATTTTCAGCACCAATTAGGGTTTTACTCGGGCACCGAAGGACCTATCGAGCCAAACTCGGGATTCGGGGTCGCCTCACATAGGCCTTCACATAATGTCTGACCTGGACCCGCAGCTAGAACGTAACTATGTGTTTTACGTTTTTATTATGTTTTAAACTAAAGGCGCTGTGAATTATGGGCCTGCTCTGACATATATGATAGTTGGCTTCTAAATGAGTTGGAAAAAGTGGGTTTGGTGTCAATTGGTATCAGTTTGGTGTCAAAATGACATCTAATTGACTGATGGACACTGACTTGCTAGTTGACTTTTGTACATTAGCAATATGTTTAAACGGAGAGGGACCATCACCAAAAGTGACATTCTGAAATCAACCCTAACGAGCCATGGAGATGAACCAGAATCACTGCCCAGCTATCCCGAGTTCATCGGGCCAGTCAATTTCACATTCCTGCAGGATTTTTATAGCATGACAAATTCGTGATGGTACCTGCCCATTGAACCATATTGCAAATGCACAGTGACTTTGCAAAAGTGAGAAAACATAAACAAATGGACATGATGAAATCAACACAACGAGTGATGGAAATGTACAACTATCACTGCTCGGCCATCCTGTGTTCATCAGACCAGTCAATTTCACATTCCTGCAGGATTTTTATAGCATGACAAATTCGTGATGGTACCTGCCCATTGAACCATATTGCAAATGCACAGTGACTTTGCAAAAGTGAGAAAACATAAACAAATGGACATGATGAAATCAACACAACAGGTGATGGAAATGTACAACTATCACTGCTCAGCCATCCTGTGTTCATCAGACCAGTCAATTTTGCATTTTTGAGCATGTCAAATTTCATATGGTAAATGCACATTGAAACATATTGCAAATGCACGTGCACTTGCAATATGATTATATAGTGAAAAAACATCACAAAATGGACATGATGAAGTCAACACAACGAGTGATGGAAAGGAACAACTATCACTGCCCGGCCATCCCGAGTTCATCAGGCCAGTCAATTTTGCATTTCTGCAGGATTTTTGAGCATGTCAAATTTCTTACGTCATTTGGCCCACAAAAAAAATCCTTATGCACAATTTAAAAAAATATATAAAAAAATATGATAATAAAATTGGACAAAAGTATATTCATACAGTTCTTACACATGTGTAATTGACAAAAAAATTGAAAGAATTTCAAAAAACGGTCCAGAAAGCACTTTTTTAAGGGTGTGTGAAGTTTTTTACAAAATTTTGACATTTTTGACTTTTGACTTTTGACTTCCTATGAAATCATATTGGAATTGGACAAAACATATTCCTTATGCGCATGTAAAAAAAAAAAAAAAAAAAAAATTATGATAATAAAATTGGACAAAAGTATATTCATACAGTTCTTACACATGTGTAATTGACAAAAAATCGAAAGAATTTCGAAAAACGGTCCAGAAAGCACTTTTTAAGGGTGTGTGAAGTTTTTACAAAATTTTGAAATTTTTGACTTTTGACTTTTGACTTCCTATGAAATCATATTGGAATTGGACAAAACATATTCCTTATGCGCATGTAAAAAAAAAAAAAAAAAAAATTATGATAATAAAATTGGACAAAAGTATATTCATACAGTTCTTACACATGTGTAATTGACAAAAAATCGAAAGAATTTCGAAAAACGGTCCAGAAAGCACTTTTTTATGGGTGTGTGAAGTTTTTACAAAATTTTGACATTTTTGACTTTTGACTTTTGACTTCCTATGAAATCATATTGGAATTGGACAAAACATATTCCTTATGCGCATATAAAAAAATTAAAAAAATTATGATAATAAAATTGGACAAAAGTATATTCATACAGTTCTTACACATGTGTAATTGACAAAAAAATCGAAAGAATTTCGAAAAACGGTCCAGAAAGCACTTTTTAAGGGGTGATAAGTTTTTGAAAAAAAGTTCATTTTTTCAAAATTTTACTTTTGGACATTAATTTGGGTTACATATCCAATATGAAAAACCCCGGTGGAGCGCATTTGCCCCCTGTTGAATTTTTAAAGTGTTACAACTGGCAATTACCATATGGCATTTGCAATACACTTTGGATGAATCAACGCCGAATTGGGTGGTATTGGCCAATGTGTATATGGTTTGTCCGATGCCAATGACATGCCATTCATTTTTGTCCAATACAGGGGGGTATTCCCTTACAGGGAGTATGGCAACGCCAGGTAGGAGACCTGCGCAAACTCCCTGTGCTTACCGGGGCTAGAGAGACCGGGCAGGCACCGTGTTATGCAGTGGTGTGCACGGTGTCCCCAGTGCGGTGCATAGCCCGGTGCGGTATATTCCAACTCCGCGTATCGGCCGGGCTAGATTGAGCGTTGAGCCAAATGCCATGAAGCCGGCTCTACGCATCTGGTCCCCAGTGCGTCTCCTTGGGCCGGCTTACATGGCACCAGCCTTGCGCTCGGTGTCTCCGGTTCGCCTACATAGCCCAGTACGGGCTATTCCACCTCGCCGCACTGGCAGGGCGACCGAGAGTATTCAACCAGGTAAGGTTGGGCAGGCTCGGTGCTCAAGAGCTCCAGTGCGCCTGCACGGTCCGGTCTATCCAGTACCACCTCCACACCCCAGCCCTCCGGTAGCAGCTCCCCGCACCAGGCTTCCTGTGCGTATCCTCGGCCCAGTACCACCAGTGCCAGCACCACGCATCAGGCCTACAGTGCGCCTCGCCTCTCCTGAGCTGTCGGAGCCTTTCTCCTCTCCTGCGCTGCCGGAGTCTCCCACCTGTCCGGCGCCGCTGCCGGAGTCTCCCGCCTGTCCGGCGCCGCTGCCGGAGTCTCCCGCCTGTCCGGCGCCGCTGCCGGAGTCTCCCGCCTGTCCGGCGCCGCTGCCGGAGTCTCACGCCTGTCCGGCGCCGCTGCCGGAGTCTCCCGCCTGTCCGGCGCCAGAGCCCCTCAGCCCAGAGGCGCCAGAGCCCGTCAGCCAGGATCCGCCAGAAGTGCCCATTGGCCAGGATCTGCCAGTCGGCCAGGATCCGCCAGTCGGCCAGGATCCGCCAGTCAGCCAGGATCTGCCAGATCTGCTAGTCAGCCAGGATCCGCCAGAAGTGCCCATCGGCCAGGATCTGCCAGTCGGCCAGGATCCGCCAGTCGGCCAGGATCCGCCAGTCAGCCAGGATCTGCCAGATCTGCTAGTCAGCCAGGATCCGCCAGAAGTGCCCATCGGCCAGGATCTGCCAGTCGGCCAGGATCCGCCAGTCAGCCAGGATCCGCCAGTCAGCCAGGATCCGCCAGTCAGCCAGGATCCGCCAGTCAGCCAGGATCCACCAGTCAGCCAGGATCCGCCAGTCAGCCAGGACCTGCCAGATCTGCTAGTCAGCCAGGATCCGCCAGTCAGCCAGGATCTGCCGGAACCACCAGCAAGCCAGGATCTGGTAGATCCATCAACCTGCCTGAGCTTCCTCTCACTCCTGAGCTTTCTCTCACTCCAGAGCTTTCTCTCACTCCCGAGCTTCCCCTCAGTCCCGAGCTTCCCCTCAGTCCCGAGCTGTCCTTCAGTCCCGAGCTGTCCTTCAGTCCAGATCTGCTCCTCAGTCCCGAGCTGTCCTTCAGTCCAGATCTGCTCCTCAGTCCAGTGGGGTTCTCGGTGAGGACTACTAGGCCATGGTCGGTGGCGAGGGTGGTCTATCCAGGGACGCGAGGAGAGGGGACTAAGACAATTGTGAAGTGGGGTCCACGTCCCCGCCGGAGCCGCCACCATGGACAGACGCCCACCCGGACCCTCCCTATTGATTTGAGGTGCGTTCGGGAGTCCGCACCTTAGGGGGGTTCTGTCACGCCCTGGTCGAAGTATTTTATGTTTTTCTTTATGTATTTGGTCAGGCCAGGGTGTGACATGGGTTTTTGTATGTGGTGTGTAGCTTAGTGGGATTGTAGCTTAGTGGGGTGTTCTAGGAGAGTCTATGGCTGTCTGAAGTGGTTCTCAATCAGAGGCAGGTGTTTATCGTTGTCTCTGATTGGGAGCCATATTTAGGCAGCCATATTCTTTGGTTGTATGGTGGGTGATTGTCCTGAGTGTCTTGATGTCCTTAGTCTGTGTTAGTTTGCACCAGTTAAGGCTGTTTCGGTTTTCACTACGTTTATTGTTTTGTAGAGTTTGTGTTTTGGATTCGTGTTACGTTGTGTGATTAAACATGGATCGCAATACACACGCTGCAGTTTGGTCCGACTCTCCTTCACCATTAGAAAACCGTGACACACTGGGCCAATTGTGCGCCACCCTATGGGACTCCCAATCATGGCCGGATGTGATACAGTCTGGATTCTAACCAGGGACTGTAGTGATGGCTCTTGAACTAAGATGCAGTGCCTTAGACCTGCTGCGTCCATGTGTGTGTGTGTTACTATTTAACTGTACTAGAATGCTTAAAAGGCCTCTAACGCTTTAAATATTGGTTATAGGTATCAGGTTTTTTTTGCAAGGAAAATATTGGATACCGGTATCGGCCAAAAATGTCATCAGTGCATCACTATCCAGCACGGCACATGAACATGACTGCCTAGATAGGACATTTGATGGCAGTGTTATCATCCCAATCTAAAGCATGTAACATCTCGTTAATGCACAATAACACTTTGCAATGGCCAAATCAGTGCCTGCCTTGGCTCCCTCGCCTTCCCATCACCCCAAATGCAGAGAGGTGACAAAACATTCCTCCCCTCCACTAATTAAAGCCTAGAAGAAAAGCTCCCTCCTCCCATCTCCTCTCCTAAAGCTTTAAAGCTCTCATCTGGTCGAGGCCCCCCCTGGTTGACACTCACTAGTTCCCATACACTGCTAGAAATGTGAAGTGATGGAGGGATGGAAGGAGGGAATATACCTCCTGGAATATACAAGGTCTGAGATCATCTACCTTTGACCTAAAGAGCAGGAACATAGACTTCATCAAAGAAATTGGAAATACAGACATTGTCATCCTACAAGAAACATGGTATAAAGGAGACAGACCCACTGTTGCTCCCCAGAGAGCTGGTAGTCCCATCCACCAAAATACCAGATGTGAAACAGGGAAGAGACTCAGGGGTATGCTAATTTGGTATAGAGTAGACCTAACCCACTCTATTGAATTAGTCAAAACAGGAACATTTTACATCTGGCTAGAAATTAATAAGGAAATTATCTCAACCGAGAAAAATGTCCTCATGTGTGCTACCTATATAACCCCAATAGAATCCCTATAATTTAACAGCTTCTCCATCTTAGAGGGAGATATAAACCATTTCCAGGCCCAGGGACATGCACTAGTCTGTGACGACCTAAATGCCAGAACTGGACAAGAACCTGACACCCTCAGCACATCGGGGGGACAAACACGTACATGGAGGGGACAGCATTCTCTCCCCCATATGCCCCCCTAGGCACAACTATGACAATATAACCAAAAAAAACGGGTCACAACTCCTGCAGCTCTGTCGCAAGCTGGGTATGTACATAGTCAATGGTAGTACATAGTCAATCGACTCCTATTGTAGGTACACATATAGCTCATCTCTTGGCAAAAGTACTGTAGACTACTTTATCACTGATCTCAACCCAGAGTTTCTCAGAGCGTTCACAGTCAGTCCACTGACACCCCTATCAGATCACAGCAAAATCACACTCTACTTGAACAAAGCATTGCTCAGTCATGAGGCATCAATGCCAAAAGAGCTGAATAATATTAAGATATGCTATACATGGAAGGAGAGTAGTGTGGAAATCTACCAAAAAACAACAACAAATTCAATCCCGTCTAGACAATTGCCTGGACAAGATGTTTCACTGTAATAATGAAGGTGTAAACCTGGTAGTAGAAAACCTAACCAGTATGTTTGACCTCTCAGCTTCCCTATCAAATCTAAACATGTCAAACATGAACAATGACAATGGTTTGATGGCTTGATGAAGAATGCAAAAACCTAAGAAAACCCAGAAAACCTGATTCTACGAATTCACTATGGTGAATCACTAAAACAATACAGAAATACACTACGGAAAAAGAAGGAACAGCACGTTAGAAATCAGCTCAATGTAAGTGAAGAATCCATAGACTAACTACTTCTGGGAAAATTGTAAAACACAAAACAAACAACAAACAACAACACAAAGAATTATAGATCATTTGTAAAAATCCAAATAGCTTCACAGATCTTCTTTGGAAAGGGTTTAAACACTGTTTCCCATGCTTGTTCAATGAACCATAAACAATTAATGAACATGCACCTGTGGAGCGGTCGTTAAGACACTAACAGCTTACAGACGGTAGGCAATTAAGGTCACAGTTATGAAAAGTTAGGACACTAAAGAGGCCCTTCTACTGACTCTGAAAAACACCAAAAGAAAGATGCCCAGGGTCCCTGCTCATCTGCGGGAACGTGCCTTAGGCATGCTGCAAGGAGACATGAGGACTGCAGATGTGGCCAGGGCAATAAATTACAATGTCTGTACTGTGAGACGCCTAAGACAGCGCTATAGGGAGACAGGACGGACAGCTGATCATCCTCGCAGTGGCAGACCACATGTAACAACACCTGCACAGGATTGGTACATCCGAGCATCAGACATGTGGGACAGATACGGGATGGCAACAACAACTGGCACCAGGAACGCACAATCCCTCCATCAGTGCTCAGACTGTCCGCAATAGGCAGAGAGAGGCTGAACTGAGGGCTTGTAGGCCTGTTGTAAGGCAGTTCCTCACCAGACATCAGACACCAGTTGCTGGACCAGACAGGACTGGCAAAAAGTGCTCTTCACTGACGAGTCACGGTTTTGTCTCACCAGGGTTGATGGTCGGATTTGCGTTTATCGTCGAAGGAATGTGCATTACACCGAGGCCTGTACTCTGGAGCGGGATCGATTTTGGAGGTGGAGGCTCCATCATGGCTGTTATTGCAGGCAATTATTGCAGGCAATCTCAACACTGTGTGTTACAGGGAAGACATCCTTTCCCCTCATGTGGAACCCTTCCTGTAGACTCATCCTGACATGACCCTCCAGCATGACAATGCCACCAGCCATACTGCTCGTTCTGTGGATGATTTCCTGCAAGACAGGAATGTCAGTGTTCTGCCATGGCCAGCGAAGATCCCGGATATCAATCACATTGAGCACATCTGGGACCTGTTGGATCGGACGGTGAGGGCTAAGACCATTCCCCCCCAGAAATGTCTGGGACCTGTCCACAAAAGTTGAGACAAATTTGACACCAATAACTACCATGGGGTATGCGTCAACAGCAACCTTGGGAAAATCCTCTGCATTATCATTAACAGCAGACTCGTACATTTCCTCAGTGAAAACAACGTACTGAGCAAATGTAAAATTGGCTTTTACCAAATTGTCGTACCACAGACCACGTATTCACCCTGCACACCCTAATTGACAAAACAAAACAAAGACAAAGTCTTATGGTTTGTTGATTTCAAAAAAGCATTTGACTCAATTTGGCATGAGGTTCTGCTATACAAATTGATGGTAAGTGGTGTTAGGTGGGAAAAAAATTCAACGTTATAAAATCCATGTACATAAACAACGAGTGTGCATTTAAAATAGGCAAAAAGCACACACATTTCTTCTCCCTGGGCAATGGGGTGAGACAGTGATGCAGCGTAAGCCCCACCCTCTTCAACATATATATCATAGAGTTGGAGAGAGCACTAGAATAGTCTGCAGCAACCATCCTCACCCTACTAGAATCTGAAGTGAAATGTCTACTGTTTACTGATGAGCTGGTGCTTCTGTCTCCAACCAAGGAGGGCCTACAGCAGCGCCTAGATCTTCGTCACAGATTTCCAAAAAAGGACCAGTCGCCAGGATCGCAAATACAAAGTCCATCTAGACATTGTTTCCCTAGAACACACAAAAAAACTATACATACATTGGCCTAAACATCAGCGCCACAGGTAACTTCCACAAAGCTGTGAACAAGATGTCAAGGCAAGAAGGGCATTCTATGCCATCAAAAGGAACATAAAATTCAACATACCAATTAGGATCTCACTAAAAATACTTGAATCAGTCATAGAGCCCATTGTTCTTTATGGTTGTGAGGTCTGGGGTCCGCTCACTAACGAAAAAAATCACAAAATGGAACAAACACCAAATTGAGACTCTGCATGCAGAATTCTACAAAAATATCCTCAGTGTACAACGTAGAACACCAAATAATACATGCAGAGCAGAATTAGGCCGATACCCACTAGTTATCAAAATCCAGAAAAGAGACGTTAAATTCTACAACCACCTAAAAGGAAGCGATTCTCAAACCTTCCACAACAAAGCCAGAGAGATGAACCTGGAGAAGAGTCCCCTAAGCAAGCTGGTCCTGGGGCTCTGTTCACAAACACAAACAGAGCCCCAGCACAGCAACACAATTAGACCCAACCAAATCATGAGAAAACAAAAAGATAATTACTTGACACATTGAACAGAATTAACAAAAAAACACAGCAAACTAGAATGCTATTTGGCCCTAAACAGAGAGTACACTGTGGCAGACTACCTGTGACTGACCCAAACTTAAGGAAAGCTTTGACTATGTACAGACTCAGTGAGCATAGCCTTGCTATTGAGAAAGGCCGCCTTTGGCAGACCTGGCTCTCAAGAGAAGACAGGCTATGTGCACTGCCCACAAAATTAGGTGGAATCTGATCTGCACTTCCTAACCTCCTTCCAAATGTAGGACCATATTACAGATAGATTTCCCTCAGATTACACAGATCCACAAAGTATTCGAAAACAAACACGATTTTGATAAACTCCCATATCTACTGGGTGAAATACAACAGTGTGCCATCACAGCAGCAAGATTTGTGATCTGTTGCCACAAGAAAATACAATACAACCCATACAGTGCCTTGCAAAAGTATTCAACCCCTTGGCGTTTTTCCTATTTTGTTGCATTACAACCTGTAATTTAAATTTAAATTTATTTGGATTTCATGTAATGGACATACACAAAATAGTCCAAATTGGTGAAGTGAAATTAAATCCATTATTAAAAAATTGAAAGAATATGGCACCACAACAAATCTGTCAAGAGAGGACCGCCCACCAAAACTCAGTGACCAGGCAAGGAGGGCATTAATCAGAGATGCAACAAAGAGACCAAAGATAACCCTGAAGGAGCTGCAAAGCTCCACAGCGGAGATTGGAGTATCTATCCATTTGATCACTTTAAGCCGTACACTCCACAGAGCTGGGCTTTTTTTCATTATTTATTTTACCTTTATTTAACTAGGCAAGTCAGTTAAGAACAAATTATTATTTTCAATGATGGCTTAGGAACAGTGGGTTAACTGCCTGTTCAGGGGCAGAATGACAGATGTGTACCTTGTCAGCTTGGGAATTTGAACTTGCAACCTTCCGGTTACTAGTCCAGCGCTCTAACTACTAGGCTACCCTGCCGCCCCACTAGGCTACCCAACCACTTTATGGAAGAATGGCCAGAAAAAAATCATTGCTTAAAGAAGAAAAGTAGCAAACATGTTTTGTGTTTGCCAAAAGGCATGTGGGAGACCCCCCAAACATATGGAAGAAGCTACTCTGGTCAGATGAGACTCAAATTGAGCTTTTTGGCATCAAGGAAAACACTATGTCTGGCGCAAACCCAACACCTCTCGTCACCCCGAGAACACCATCCCGGTGGCAGCATCATGCTGTGGGGATGTTTTTCATCAGCAGGGACTGGGAAACTGGTCAGAATTGAAGGAATGATGGATGGAGCTAAATACAGGGAAATTCTTGAGGGAAACCTGTTTCAGTCTTCCAGAGATTTGAAACTGGGATGGAGGTTCACTTTCCAGCAGGTCAATGACCCTAAGCATACTGCTAAAGCAACACTTGAATGTGGTTTAAGGGGAAACATTTAAATGTATTGGAATGGCCTAGTCAAAGCCCAAACCTCAATCCAATTGAGAATCTGTGGTATGACTTAAAGATTGCTGTACACCAGCGGAACCCATCCAATTTGAAGGAGATGGAGCAGTTTTGCCTTAAAGAATGGGCAAACATCCCATTGGCTAGATGTGCCAAGCTTATAGAGACATACCCCAAGAGACTTGCAGCTGTAATTGCTGTAAATGTGTCTTTGCAAAGTATTGACTTTAGGGGGGTGAATAGTTATGCGCGCTCAAGTTTTCCGTTTTTTTTGTCTTATTTATTTTTTGTTTCACAATAAAATATATTTTGCATCTTCAAAGTGGTAGGCATGTTGTGTCAATTAAATGATACAAACCCCCCAAAAATCTATTTTAATTCCAGGTTGTAAGGCAACAAAATAGGAAAAATGCCAAGGGGGTGAATACTTTCGCAAGCCACTGTGTTTTTGTTTATTTATTTTCCCTATTTTACTTTAACCATTTGCACATTGTTACAACACTGTATATATAAATAATATGACATTTGTAATGTCTTTATTATTTTAGAACTTCTGTGAATGTAATGTTTGCTGTTCATTTTTATTGTTTTTTTCACTTTTGTATATTATCTACTTCACTTGCTTTGGCAATGTTAACATATGTTTCCCATGCCAATAAAGCCCCTTGAATGAAATGTAATTGAATAGAGAGGGGTCAGGGCAAGGTTAGAGGCCAGCAATACAAGGATGCATTTGGAGGGCAGGAGAGAGAGGAGATTGTCTTCTAGGCTGCACCCTCATCAGTGAGCAGAGGAGGACACACCTTTATGGTTCTGGTGGTGGGACAGAGTTACAGTATAGGGTTAATGAAGGCTCTACTCGCTTCAGTCTTCACCTCACATTTTAATGGAGTGGTGCAATTCAATAGATATTGTGGAGAAAAGAGATGCACCGGATTTATATACAGTACCAGTCAAACGTTTGGACACACCTACTCATTCAAAGGGGTTTCTGACCAACAAAGTGTTAAACAACTCTAAATATATTTTATAATTGATATTCTTCAAAGTAATCTTAATGACAGCTTTGCACACTCTTGGCATTCTCTCAACCAGCTTCAGGAGGCTGTCACCTGGAAGGCATTTTAATTAACAGGTGTGCCTCCTTAAAAGTTTCCTTTTTAACACGCAAAGAGAAATGACAGTCCATCATTACTTTAAGACATGAAGGTCAGTCAATCTGGAAAATTACAAGAACTTTGAAAGTTTCTTCAAGTGCAGTCGCAAAAAAACATCAAGCACTATGATGAAACTGGCTCTCATGAGGATGCCACAGGAAAGGAAGACCCAGAGTTACCTCTGCTAAAGAGGATAGGCCAAAATAAATGTTTCACAGAGTTCAAATAACAAACCCATCTCAACATCAACTGTTCAGAGGAGACTGCGTGAATCAGGCCTTTATAGTCGAATTGCTGCAAAGAACCACTACTAAAGGATACCAATAAGAAGAAGAGACTTACTTGTGCCAAGAAACACGAGCAATGGACGTTAGACTGGTGGAAATCTGTCCTTTGGTCTGTAGAGTCCAACCGCCATGTCTTTGTGAGACACCGAGGAGGTGAACGGATGATCTCGGCATGTGTGGTTCCCACCGTGAAGCATGGAGGAGGAGGTGTCATGATGTGTGGTGCTTTGCTGGTGACAATGTCTGTGATTTATTTAGAATTCAAGGCACACTTTACCAGCATGGCTACCACAGCATTCTGCAGCAATACACCATCCCATCTGGTTTGCACTTAGTGAGACTATCATTTTGTTTTTCAACAGGACAATGACCCAAAACACACCTCCAGGCTATGTAAGAAGTATTTGACCAACAAGGAGAGTGATGGAGTGCTTCATCAGATGATCTGGCCTCCACAATCACCCGACCTCAACCCAATTGAGATGGTTTGGGATGAGTTGGACCGCAGAGTGAAGGAAAAGCAGCCAACAAGTGCTCAGCATATGTGGGAACTCCTTCAAGACTGTTGGAAAAGCATTCCTCATGAAGCTGGTTGAGAGAATGCAAAGCTGCAAAGAGTGTGCAAAGCTGTCATCACGGCAATGGGTGGATACTTTGAAGAATCTAAAATCTAAAATATATTTTGATATGTTTAACACTTTTTTGCTTACTACATGATTCCATGTGTTATTTCATAGTTTTGATGTCTTCACTATTATTCTACAATGTAGAAAATAGTCAAAAATAAAGAAAAACCCTTGAATGAGTAGGTGTGTCCAAACCTTTGACTGGTAGTGTACATACTCTGACTGGATTGAAGTACTCCTCTTTGTCAGTGTGTCTAACTGGCTTTGAACTCAGGTCTCTAGGGTGCAATATGATTGTAAACCTGCTGAGGTAAAGCTTATGCATTAGTTTGGGAAACTAATGCACCGTCTTCAGGTAAAGCAAGGTTTCTCATGACACACACGTGTTTTAATGGTATATGATTCACTAAAATGGTTTTGAGATCTAGGCCCTGCTACATTGGCCCATACAGAAAATCCTTTGTGGTCTTATGAGGAGTATGCACTTTTCTTTTATGCCACACTGGCTGCATGAAGGGGAGGGATGTGACGTTGGTCTTTTTCATGCCACCTTTTATTCCATCTAATCCCCGGAAAGGAGGCTGCAGATGCTGATGGACAGCACGGCTGGCAGGGCGTAGGCAACGCCATGACTTCATCACGTCAAGTGGAAGAACTAGAATCGGGAGAGTGAGAAAGTAGCCCACGGGAGGGTCGTCACAAGTTAGCACAGCCACAAAGTCATAAGCCCCGCCTATTTATACAATGTATCTGATTTTTTTACGTAAACCTAACTTTAACCACACTGCTAACCCTAACCTTAAATTAAGACCAAAAAGTTTAGAAAAAAATGCATTCATTTTTACGATATATACTTTGTGGCTGTGGTAACTATTGACAAACCCACGGCAGTGGAGGAGAAAGAAGGAGGGAGCTGCGAGTAGAAGGGTGGGCGAAAAAGGAGGGGGACGAGAGAGGAGAAGAGGAGGGCGCTATGACATCACCCTCCATCCAAACGTGGACAGCTGTGGTTTCTCTAAGCGCGGCTGAACAGAACTGCGATACCACACGCGTCCGAGCAACCTGCGCTATCGGGGGATTTAAACACTACTCAGCGCTAGAACCCAAACCGCTTCTCTGGATCTGCCGCAGGACGCTCGCTTACGGGATTATTGTTTATTTGTTTATTTGAACAAGAAGATGTGAGTTTTTTTGTGTGAATGCACGATAAGAAGGAGAGGAACTCCATCGCTGATCAAGGTAGGAACAATTGTCTTTTTTTCTAACGGAGTTGTATTTGTATGCTTTGAGGTTCTTCTTTAAAGGAGAAAATATGTATTTCAACTGGTTCTACATTGTGGAATGCGCGACAGGCAGTCTGCGTCCGATAGTGCCTCTGTCCATACTTGTGAATTCAGCTGACCCAGTAGCCTATGAGGTGGATGCAGGCTGCTTAGTGGTACCTAAAGAGCAGCTCTCAAGAGTACTCAGATGCCGAACTCGGATGCTATACAAAGTACTTGCTCGACGGACCAAGAAGCGGCGGGGTAGAGCTGACGCTGATACCGCAAAGGTTAGGTGACACTGGTAACCCTACTCCGTAGCCAAAAATGTGCCGGATGCCATTCTCTCATATTCTTGTACAGAGTAATCTACTGGTGTGGGCAAACGTTATAGCGGTTTCAAAAATAGCTTGTTATAAAGAAATGTAGAGCCTACAGTCGCATCGCCCTAGTTTAGACGTTATTGACGTGTCCGTTTGTTGGTTATTACAAGTTTATTCACTTTATTTGATTTACAATAGCCTTACTGGGTATTTGTTTAGCGCAACCATTTGTTACAGTATAAATCCTTGAAGTTTCAGATGTAGTTATGAATAACGCATTACTGAATCATCTTCAGTGAGAAGGTGTATATCTCCACGGGGGTGTACATTAACGAAGCCAACCATGAGAGGCGTTTGCTTAGCAGTTAAGACCACCATTCATATGAATGTAGCCTATACGCCCGGACAAAATCACTTCATACATTCATAGCCTTTTGATTATAAACGGCACGCTACCGGATACTTGTATGTTTCAAGAGTTGAATGATATCACACAACATCAACTTGATATCTTGTAGGGGCAGCCCAATGCAAAATGTTCAACATGCATTATTGACATGTGCCTTTATCGTAAAGCGTATCTGACTCTGATCCATGTTTGCGCATTCAATTGCGGAGTTCTTTTCTTCGCCAGGGATTTAGATGTTTAGTTGTGGTGCGTTTTTCCGGGTGCGCTCTCAAATCCATTCATTGAAAGGTGGAGTCACTCAGGACACGGGAACAGTGGAGGCTGGTGATTGATTGTCTAAGTGCAGGTGACACCCTTGTTTAATGTCATTATCCTATTCCAACCGCATTGACTGTTTAATGTCATTATCCTATTCCAACCGCCTTGACTGTTGAATGTCATTATCCTATTCCAAACACCTTCACTGTTGAATGTCATTATCCTATTCCAACCACCTTGACTGTTTAATGTCATTATCCTATTCCAACCACCCTGACTGTTTAATGTCATTATCCTATTCCAACCACCTTGACTAGTGGAGAGATTTTACCTGAAGGGAGGACAGGTTGCTGTTGATTTTAGTCTTATTTTTAGTATTTTATGTATACTCTACATAATTACTTATTGTGCCCTTTGTACTGCCTTTTGGTGTCTATTTGTTAGCCCATGTGGAGAATAAACGTTTTCTCCTCAAGTTGGCTAGCTGGGGTTTTACTATTCGCAACATACATTTAGCATACATAGACGAGCACACAGCGATTGACTTCGCATATTGTGTGGATTTGTTAGGATGGAGATTATACATCACTTGTTAGGATACTTGGCTACCCATGCACACAAACATCATGAAAAACGGTAGAAGATGTTTTATGACAAAACATATTTCCTTATTGCCCAAATAGTAGAATATTAAAATGCGCAACAGTGGCAGCCTACAATCAAACGAATTTCCCAATTAGTCTTAAAGACTTTTGAAGAACAAAGGCATTGTTATTTTTTTATTGAAAAGGGGAAGACGAAAATACGAAATCTTCAATAGAATGCCGTCAAAGGGACCAATTTAATTGGGCTCTTGAATGATACATCATTATAATGTTATATTATTTTATGAAGTTGCGTGTCCTGCCTTGTAGGATAAGACATCTTACGGCTTGATCAGAATGGGTGTGTGTTATAAGCTTGCGAGGAACAGTATCTTGCCACAGTCAAGGCTGTGAAAAGAAACAAGGCGTAATGGAGAATTATAATACACAGCATCATATACATTTGATTACTATTACACTGCATTACTAACACGTAAGTCATTTCCCAGGCCTAATAAAAAAACTAAAACTAAACTAACTACAATGCTGGTACAGAGAAAAACGAATAAACTCTATCACTTGCGAAATTTGGACTGACTCCTCTCTCTCCTGAATGCCCATAAGCATCTGAGAGGACACTTCTCCGAAGATTTCCACAGAAAGCGCGACCCCGCCCCTTGCTCACACTCAGACACTGTAAATAACTAGTAGTCTGAATGAGAGCTCCTCCAAAATGTCACCCTGAATGGGTTTGGAACTATTTTACATTATATGAAGAAATATTTTTCAGTGTTATATTAAGTCTGGGTATAATTGGTAAGTGGCCCATTGATTTTTTTTTCATCATCTCTTGTTTTAGAACCCTCCCTCCCTCCCTCCCTCCCTCCCTCCCTCCCTCCCTCCCTCCCTCCCTCCCTCCCTCCCTCCCTCCCTCCCTCCCTCCCTCCCTCCCTCCCTCCCTCCCTCCCTCCCTCCCTCCCTCCCTCCCTCCTCTCCTCTTCTCCCTCCTACTCTTCTTCAGAGAACAGTTAAGACATCCAGTTGTAATAGAACATTAGCCAAATGCTTTTTTCTGTATTGTGTTTAGTAAATGCCAGTATAATGTCTGCTAAATTAAATGAAAGGCACGAAAACCACACACCATATATGTTGTAGTCTCTGATATAAATCTAGACCACACATATTCTTTATTATGTAATATTACATGGAACTACATGGAAATAAAGCATGACATCCTCAGTTTTTCCTCCCAGCTCTAATGGTGTCCCCTATAGTGGCCATATCTCCCTCCGTCCACCAGTGCACCCCGGGCTTTTCTAAGAGGTGAATGTCAAGATCAGAGATGTAAGACATTCTCCTTATTCAGTGTTTCATCTCTTCTATAGAGACATTGTCTTACCACTTGAGGATTAAACAAGAGTCTCCTCCACATTGTTCAATTTTCAGTCAGGCCTGTCACAGGACAGTCCCATCACTGGGGCCTTCCCCTAGTTAATGGTTGTAAATGGTTTATGAAGCGCCCCTCATCAAACGTGTGTTGTTCACACACAATCAAGTACCTCCATTTTCATTGAAATTACTTGGAAACAACGTTGACTCAAACTGTGTGTGCCCAGTGGGCTGTGTTGCCAACATGCATGTGCACGCACACACACGCCGGTTGCAATCCCTTTCCCGTGGGATGAGTCACATTCTGCAGTCACTCCACCATCATACAGTATAGTACATGATTGTGGCCATTGCATAGTTAATAATGTCCAAGTGGAATGGATGATAGTGACCACTGCATCGTTAATGCAGTCCAAATGGAATGGATGATTGTGACCACTGCATCGTTAAGGCAGTCCAAATGGAATGGATGATTGTGACCACTGCATCGTTAATGCAGTCCAAATGGAATGGATGATTGTGACCACCGTGTCATTAATGCAGTCCAAATGGAATGGATGATTGTGACCACTGCATCGTTAATGCAGTCCAAATGGAATGGATGATTGTGACCACTGCATCGTTAAGGCAGTCCAAATGGAATGGATGATTGTGACCACTGCATCGTTAATGCAGTCCAAATGGAATGGATGATTGAGGCCACTGCATTGTTAATGCAGTCCAAATGGAATGGATGATTGAGGCCACTGCATTGTTAATGCAGTCCAAATGGAATGGATGATTGTGACCAGTGCGTCATTAATGCAGTCCAAATGGAATGGATGATTGTGACCAGTGCGTCATTAATGCAGTCCAAATGGAATGGATGATTGTGACCACCGTGTCATTAATGCAGTCCAAATGGAATGGATGATTGTGACCACTGCATCGCTAATGCAGTCCAAATGGAATGGATGATTGTGACCACTGCATCGTTAATGCAGTCCAAATGGAATGGATGATTGAGGCCACTGCATCATTAATGCAGTCCAAAAGGAAAGTATTATTGTGACCACTGCATCGCTAATGCAGTCCAAATGGAATGGATGATTGAGGCCACTGCATCGTTAATGCAGTCCAAATGGAATGGATGATTGAGGCCACTGCATTGTTAATGCAGTCCAAATGGAATGGATGATTGTGACCAGTGCGTCATTAATGCAGTCCAAATGGAATGGATGATTGTGACCACCGTGTCATTAATGCAGTCCAAATGGAATGGATGATTGTGGCCACTGCATCGTTAATGCAGTCCAAATGGAATGGATGATTGTGGCCACTGCATCGTTAATGCAGTCCAAATGGAATGGATGATTGTGACCACTGTGTCATTAATGCAGTCCAAATGGAATGGATGATTGTGAACAGTGCATCGTTAATGCAGTCCAAATGGAATGGATGATTGTGGCCACTGCTTAGTTAATGCAGTCCAAATGGAATGGATGATTGTGGCCACTGCATCGTTAATGCAGTCCAAATGGAATGGACGATTGTGGCCACTGCATCATTAATGCAGTCCAAATGGAATGGATGATTGTGACCACTGCATCGTTAATGCAGTCCAAATGGAATGGATGATTGTGACCACCGTGTCATTAATGCAGTCCAAATGGAATGGATGATTGTGAACAGTGCATCGTTAATGCAGTCCAAATGGAATGGATGATTGTGGCCACTGCTTCGTTAATGCAGTCCAAATGGAATGGATGATTGTGGCCACTGCATCGTTAATGCAGTCCAAATGGAATGGATGATTGTGGCCACTGCATCGTTAATGCAGTCCAAATGGAATGGATGATTGTGGCCACTGCATCTTTAATGCAGTCCAAATGGAATGGATGATTGTGGCCACTGCATCGTTAATGCAGTCCAAATGGAATGGATGATTGTGGCCACTGCATCGTTAATGCAGTCCAAATGGAATGGATGATTGTGGCCACTGCATCGTTAATGCAGTCCAAATGGAATGGATGATTGTGACCACCGTGTCATTAATGCAGTCCAAATGGAATGGATGATTGTGAACAGTGCATCGTTAATGCAGTCCAAATGGAATGGATGATTGTGGCCACTGCTTCGTTAATGCAGTCCAAATGGAATGGATGATTGTGGCCACTGCATCGTTAATGCAGTCCAAATGGAATGGATGATTGTGGCCACTGCATCGTTAATGCAGTCCAAATGGAATGGATGATTGTGGCCACTGCATCGTTAATGCAGTCCAAATGGAATGGATGATTGTGGCCACTGCATCGTTAATGCAGTCCAAATGGAATGGATGATTGTGGCCACTGCATCGTTAATGCAGTCCAAATGGAATGGATGATTGTGGCCACTGCATCGTTAATGCAGTCCAAATGGAATGGATGATTGAGGCCACTGCATCGTTAATGCAGTCCAAATGGAATGGATGCAGCTGGAGAGGTTTTTAAAGCACCCTAAAGGCACGATGCGTAGCGAGAAACATATAATCATGTCAACGTTATGGAGAACTTTGAATGAAACACACGCTCACTCGCTCACACACACACACACACACACACACACACACACACACACACACACACACACACACACACACACACACACACACACACACACACACACACACACACACACACACACACACACACACACACACACACACACACTCGGCGGCGGCCATCTAATTATCAGGCAGAAGCTTGTTAGTTGTCACCTCAAGATAAACAGTCAGGGGGGTTTTGGGTAATGTTTTCCCGCTGCCGGCAGAATTACAAATTCTAAGTAGGAAAATGTCAATTTGAGAATATCCCTCCTCTCCCCCGGCCGTGCACAAACACATTTGCCCCGACTCATTTGTTTTTGGAGAAATGTAAATAGTGGGTAAAGGAAAGGTTGACATCCATAGACTCCCCACCCTGAGCCCCCTCATAACTCACAATAATTTAGACAGGGTCAGAGGATGCTAGAGGAACCCACAACTGGTGCCGCCAGTTCTCTTCTGCGGCGAAATGGTGGCGCATACAAGTGTTCTTATCAGGCAGCATATGGTCCTCAAATATATATGCAATTGCTGTCCTGGAACACAGAGAAGGTAGAAAAAAATCACTTGCATTCAATTGCACAGATAGATCTATTGGTCTGTCGTCATCACTGAAAACTTGCTAGGTCCTTGATGATATACTTTATTGTACATTACCATTCGAATGAGTGGCAGAAAAAACACTATTATTCACCACTAAGTTTCCATCCTTATTTTGCTCCGCTGTGAAGCTTGACACTTTAATGGGTTTGATGTGTATGCAAGTGGGGCTGTCGGGAAAAGGCAAGCTGAGGACGGGGACCACTGCATGCAGAAAGCCAGGGACGTCTCCTCACATCCGAGGAGAGAGATCAAGTTCACTCTCCTCTACTCCGTGGCTGCTGGGAGAAACGCCTAGGGGCTTCTCTTGTGTCAGACTGATTGGAAGGGGAATACACGGAGTGATCCGGGGTCAACACTGTCTCAAAGTTGTCTCTCTGTGAAAGGGGGAACCTGTACTGTGTTCTTGGGGGATGAGAAAGAAGGTGACACTAACAATGAAGGTCTGCTTGGTTATGTGTATTTCTCTGCTTAATTGATAAGGAGAGAGGGAAGGGATGGAGGGAAGAAATGAGGGGGGTGAGCTGTAGCAGGAGATGCTGCTGGGAATTCTGAAGAAATCATTAAGTGCAGATTTCCGTCGCTTTCTTTCTGGGATACAGAAAGAAGGTTAGGTTGTGTCGCTTCCACAGATCGCGTAACATATAGATAGATATAGCCAAGGTATCAAATCAGATTTGATTGGTCACATACACATACACATATTTAGCAGATGTTATTGCGAGTGTAGCGAAATGCTTATGTTGTACACTGTATGTTGCCTAATGGTTAACATCCTAATGAAGGTATACTAACTCACAGGTTTTAAGTAATAACAAGTATCATTGAGTATGTTTCCTGGGGTGTATTCTCCATTTTGTTCTAAACATGAAACAACAGTAAATGTAGTATACATACAGTACAGCATGAGAAACCAAGCTGTGATTGGTCCCCCATCCTCCCAGCACGGGCAGGTTCCCCTGTCTCCTATCAGCTCCATACAGATTGGTTAACAAACTCTCCCTGGCAGGTTGCCTTCCTTCTGGAAAATTGACAATTAAGAGCCCTATCATTGGCCGAGGCATCGAGGAAGAAGTCTCTCTCGGGGCAAGGCTGTTAACGAGGCTAGCGCCACATGGCCCCTCGAGTCCTAACTCTTGAAGGTCAGCGTGACATTTCGCCTCCTGCTTCTTTGCCATGACAACACAGTCGCCGGTCGCCGTGGACAACGTTTGTCCGGGCGAGGGGGGCCGTTAGGGTAACGCGTTGTGACAACGGCAGCAAGTCGCTGTCGTTAGTTGTTAACCCTGTTAGTTAGAACGCGCCATTACCGGTTAAATATCTATGAATGATTCATCATTTTCATGTTCAATGCTTTTATGTTTTATTGAGGTGGTACTACAATGCTCCCTGTGTGTGTGTGTGTGTGTGTGTGTTGTATGTGTGTGTGTGTGTTGTAGGACGACTGATGCTTCAAAGAAGGACCAAGGCTCGGGCATCAGAATTAAGATAAGGGAGGGATCTATGACCTTGTACAGTTCATCTGCAGATATAATAAAATCTTAATCTTCAAGAATAATCCATTTAGACTCTGCTGTATGCGTGGCCATATGGTGCTGTGCAAGCTTCCCTTTTCATTTAACCTTTTATTTAACTAGGCAAGTCAGTTAAGAACAAATGATTATTTACAATGATGGTCTACCCCGACCAAACCTTAACCTGGACGATGCTGGGCCAATTGTGCGCCGCCCTATGCGATTCCCAATCACGGCTGGTTGTCATACAGCCTGATACAGCCCATTTGGATCCAACAATGGACCTGGGGAACTTAAAAGTAAGGGGCAGAGGGGAAGATAGGAAGAGGGGAGAGAGATAGAGAAAGGGGTACCAGGCCTTTGTAAGAGGCATCAATGATTATTGATCAACATGCATATATACAGTATGTCTGCCATTGTGCCTGGTTGAAACATGTATGGCCTACCTTTCTGGATTTGTATATTTTCCTCCCCCTCTCTGCCTCTTCCTTTCCTGCTGGTGAGCTACATACACCAGCTACCTACAGCAGCTAGCTACAGCAGCTACCTACAACAGCTACATTCAACAGCTACCTACCACAGCTACATTCAACAGTTACCTACAACAGCTACATTCAACAGTTACCTACAACCGCTACCTACAACAGCTACATTCAACAGCTACCTACAGCAGCTACCTACAGCAGCTACATTCAACAGCTACATTCCACAGCTACCTACATTGCTGCCACTGTCTGCTACTGACTCCCCTCTGTTGTCTCAGTCTATATATTCTCCTATTACCGGCTCAAACAAAGCTTCCTGAATCCAAATGGATTTGTCTATCTGATTCCCATGCCATTACTTACTAACCCTCCCAGAGATGTAATGTTCAGTGTTCTATTGGGCTTCAGACAATGCATGCGGGTGAATCCAAATTCTGGGATTGTAAATTGGAATTTCAGTGCTCTGTGTTTTTGTCAATGAGGATGAACAGACTCGTCTATTTGTGTGTGTCACTCGTGATGGCTAACAAGCTAAAAACACCAGGGAAAAGGATAGGCTAAGGTGACACGCCTAACTGTTGCTTCAGTAGGCTTATGTTAGTTTTTGTCAGCCTTTGTGTTTATGAATTTGTGCCCGTATCTCCGGCTGGCCGTTTAGTGTCTCACAACAACCCAATCAGATGTGCTAAACCGCGGTCTAGCTATTAGCGTATGATAGCATATCAGGAGGATTACATTCTAATTGAACAATTTCCCCATCGCCGCACTTTGCCGAAGCCAAGCATTATTCATTGTTTGTCCAGTGCCATCGATTAAAGGACTCTAGTAATTGTTTTGTCTGAGCTTGATTAACAAACCTGTGCTTTCTCCACCCAACTTGTTCAACACCTGCCTTAACTGTTAGCATTAGGCTAGGCCCTTTGGCTTCTCCATATTATTTGGTAAATATTTTCTTAACTCTTTCTTGAACTGCACTGTTGGTTAAGGGCTTGTCAGTATGCATGTGAGATGTTGTATTTTGCGCATGTGACAAATAAAGTTGGATTTGATTTGATAGAGAGGAATGTTGTGGAGAAGGGAAAAAAGGGAAGAAAACGATGTGTTTCTGCCTTTCGCTTGTATACTCATTTTCAAAGCGAGGATAGAGTTTCATGAAGAGGAGATGGGTGCCAGGGTTCATTAGCTGAGCTAACAGTGCTTAGTCAATAGTTCAAAATGGCCGCCTCTTATCAATGAGTATCGTGGGTCACTGGGCCACAGATTTAAGAGCAAGGAGCTATGCATGTGCAGTGTACTTGTCCTCTGCTGTGGATGGATGGGTCTGTGTAATCTATGGAATGTTGAGAATGTGCCTGGTTGAACTTGTTTTTGACTTCCATAATCCAGAAGAAATGCGTGGAGAAGGAAGGGAGGGAGGATTCCCAGGTGCGGGATGCGGAGGAGGAACAGGAGAAGAGATGATTGAAAGCCAGGGAGCAGCCAGAGGTCCCGACATGTTTTCAGACACAGGGAGCGTAGAATATTGTAGCTCTATGATAGCTCCTAGAGAGGGGTCGGGCCATTTTTCCCAAGCATAAGCAGCACGCATCAAACCTCTATTCTCCATATCTAGCATCATACTTCTGCCTCTTGCCTCTGTGTTCAAGATGTATGATTATTTTTACCTTGTGCCATCTTATTTCTGCTTCCTGCCTCCATGTTCGAGTTTTTCATGGTTATTTTGTTGTTGGGTGGCTGCTTGTTAGTTAGCCACCTCTTTCCGCCGACCAGTAGTAGGATATAGATGAAAGGCAGGCAGAATGCTCGGTAGAGGGATGGCGTCTACTTAAAGGTCATTTATTTCTTCTGTCACTTTGTTAGGGCGAGGGAGGAAATGACAAAACGCTGTTTTTTTTATGACCCCCAGTGCTGGTAGGCGGCTTTCTTGCAAGAATTTGCTTCTTCTTCTCTGTTTAATTCATGTCCTTGTATGTGTGTGTTAGTGTAGCAATGAGGGCAATCTCACAAGGCTTAATTAGAGAGAAAAAACACACAAACTCTCTCAATTCCAATTCAATTCAATTCAATTCAAGGGGCTTTATTGACATGGGAAACATGTGTGTAGATAATATACAAAAGTGAAATAAACAATCAAATTAACAGTAAACATTACACACACAGAAGTTTCAAAACAAAAAAGACATTACAAATGTCATATTATATATATATACAGTGTTGTAACAATGTACAAATGGTTAAAGTACACAAGGGAAAATAAATATGGATTGTATTTACAAAGGTGTTTGTTCTTCACTGGTTGCCCTTTTCTTGTGGCAACAGGTCACACATCTTGCTGCTGTGATGGCACACTGTGGTATTTCACCCAGTAGATATGAGAGTTTATCCAAATTGGGTTTGTTAAACTCCCATATCTACTGGGTAAAATTACACAGTGTGCCATCACAGCAGCAAGATTTCTCTCTCTTAAAGCTGTAGATTCCTAGAGCTCGGAAAACATGGCATGTTTTTTGTTTTTGAATTGTTCAATGTTTTAAGATTGGCAGATGAGAGGAGTAGGACACCTCATGCCTTGGTCCAGCTGTAACCTCTTGATGACTCAGCAGGGCCACTGGAGAGAGGGAGAGAGAGAGGGAGAGAGAGGGGGAGAGAGAGGGGGAGAGAGAGAGAGAGAGAGAGAGAGAGAGAGAGAGGAGAGAGAGAGAGAGAGAGAGAGAGAGAGAGAGAGAGAGAGAGAGAGAGAGAGAGAGAGAGAGAGAGAGAGAGAGAGAGAGAGAGAGAGAGAGAGAGAGAGGGAGAGAGAGGGAGAGAGAGAGAGAGAGAGAGAGAGAGTGATATATCTGTGAATTCAGCAAGTTACTTTTTAATTGACAGGAGAATAAAGGCCTGGTTCTCCGCCCAACATGCTGGGCATGTTTCATGTCATTTCAACTGAATTCTTTCCTCTGTTTCTAATTTTCCTCTCCCTCTCTCTCACACACATTCTCTCTCTCTCTCTCTCTCTCTCTCTCTCTCTCTCTCTCTCTCTCTCTCTCTCTCTCTCTCTCTCTCTCTCTCTCTCTCTCTCTCTCTCTCGTTCTCATCTCAGCTGCTCAACTCCCTTCCATTTTACACTGTTCCACCGCTCTCTCCCTTTCTTCACTCTCTCTCTTCTCACCCTCTCTTATCTCCCTCTCGTCTCTCTCTGTCTGTCTCCTTCCTTTATCTATTTGCATTTCCCTCTTGAGTTCTCTCCTGGCTCATCTCTCTGCTTGTCATCTACTCCGTTCGACTCCTAAAGTATTCTGGAGTTTCTTTTTTAAATAGGGAAATTAAGACAGATAGGGACTAAGGGCAAGCAGTGTTCAGAGACATACCTCGGCAGTCAGCTCTGGAAAATATAGGCCAATCTGCAGTACTAAGCCAGTACCATTTTAAGTTTGCCACTTAAGATGAATTAGTAATAATTATTGTCTCATAACTGGAGATTTGTTATCCATTCTCTAATTTAATAAAAACCAAAGGTTGTTGTACTAACTTAACACTCATAGTGAAAATGACTGATTTTAAATGAGTGATGATACTCATTTGTTACAAAACTCTGTGTGCCATGGCATAGATGAAGCCTAGCCTCCAGTTTGAGAAATTCTTTCAATTGCGCTTCCCACTGCATCTTGACTTGCAGAGTTTCAGATTTAGTCTAAAGTGCACATACATCATATGACTAAATCATTCCATTGGGTGACCCGACGAAATAGGAATTTGAGAGCAAGTCTTAGAAGCAATATATCTGTATATATCTGTATATATCTGTATATATCTGTATATATCTGTTCTATTTCTTATGTATTGCACACCAGCTTCTAACAGCTGTGTGTTTTATTTATTTAACTAGGCAAGTCAGTTAAGAACAAATTCTTATTTACAATGACGGCCTACCCCGGACGATACTGGGCCAATTGTGCGCCGCCCTATGAGACTCCCAATACATGGCCAGATGTGATGCAGCCTGGATTTGAACCAGGGTCTGCAGTGACACCTCTTGCACAGAGTTGCAGTGGCTTAGACCGCTGCGACACTCGGGAGCCCTACAATGTATTTAGTTATGGAAAATATATTTTACAGTGGTTTAGATGGTACAATGATTCTCTACACAATGACTGCTTGTTTTGTTACATAAACATTTTGGGGGGGCAAACTATTAGAATTTGAGCAACCAGGAATTGGCGTAGCGATTTCTGCTTATTGGAAATAAGCTTGGCTTTTTGCTCTCTCTCACTTAATACTGTATAATACTGTCTAGATTCCTAGAGCTCAGAAAACATGGCATGTTTTGCATTTTCATGCATGTCCATGGAATCCTAAACCTTGGCACTTTCACGGCCATCTTTGTTTGTATCTTTTGTTCTTGAAAGCAGTGATCTGCTTTCATTGCCTTCACTGGAATGGCATAGAAGTGTATTCTCTTGTATTGCACAAGTGTCTGTGTGAATGGGGGGGTCAATTACCGTTATACAACAGTTAGATATAGACTAAAATGTATCGCAACACTCTGTATCGACTGAAATAATTAACTTTGCCTCACTCAGGATTAACATACATAAGCATAATTGATATGCAAGTCAAACTTCCTCCTTTCACATCGGTAGAAGGATTGAAATGATGACTCACTGGGGAGAGGGCGGCAGGTAGCCATGTGGTTAAGAGCGCTGGGCTAGTAACCGATAGGTTGCTCCTTTGAATCCTCAAGCTAACTAGGTGGAGAAAAAAAAGAAGTTTGATGTTCCATTGAGCAAGGCACTTAACCCTAATTTCCCCTGCTTAACTGACTAAAATGTAGACTGATAAAAGCTGTGCCTTTTAGTCGAGACAATTGGCTACTGGACAGCTGTCTCTCTCAAAATATTGAACGTCCATGAAAGAAGTTGATATCCAAATATATTTTTTTCAAAAGGATGATTTATCCTGTTTTGGTCTATTCCTGAATACTTTCATATGGTACACTATACGTACATAATATAATAATGTATGCCATTTAACAGACGCTTTTATCCAAAGTCACCAATAGTAATGCATGCACACATTTTACGTACGGGTGGTTGCATGTGTCATAATCTACCAACTGAGCTACAAAGGAGAGGAGAGCAGAGCAGTAGCTACTCGCTAGTGCATTGAGAGCAGTAGCTACTCGCTAGTGCATCGAGAGCAGTAGCTACTCGCTACAGAGAGCAGTAGCTTCACGCTAGTGCATCGAGAGCAGTAGCTACTCGCTACAGAGAGCAGTAGCTACTCGCTAGTGCATCATCTTATCGTCTAAGACGATAAGACGATGTACTAGCAAGTAGCTACTGCTCTGCTCTCCTCTCCTTTCTTTTGAACGTCTAGGGCCTATACTATCTACATCTTGTCAGGAATAAAACGCACCCCTGCCCCCAGCTGTATCCTGACAGTGTAATGGATTCAATATTGTGATAGTGTTTTATTTGTGGCCTACCGAAGCCCTGACTTCATACTCACTGTGTCTCTCCCTTCTTACTCTTTTGACAAATTTGCCCTAATTTATGGCTGTATAAAAGGCTTGAAGGCAATCCATTCTCCGCTCTCGGTCTTTCCAGATCGCCTCCCCCTGGGCCAGATCTAAACCCCCATAGAAATGTCATATCTTAATTTCACCAGTTTGTCATAGCAGGAAAATAATCCTGCAGCAACAGGACACGTGAATTAAAATTGATCAACATTTTTGTACGGGTTGTTACATTTTTCTTAAGTGGAAATTAAAACTTTACATGCTCTTTTAAAACATTTAAAAGTGTGCAGGATTATTTTTCCTGCTGTGAAAATTCTCTGCAACAACAGAGTGATGAAATGAAGATAGCAGATCTGTGGGTCTTAACGCTTTGTAGCCGGCTAATGCTTAGCATAAGGAGCTAACCTACAGATAGTTAATCATTCTGTTATTGGCGTCGGCCACCAACTTGTAAGGTCTATTCCTTGCTTCTTTCTTCTCTTCTTTTGTTGTTGCGCAATGTCCTTGAGTTTCTTTAGAAGGCGATTGAAATGCAATATAGCTCTGTATTCTCATTGTTTACTGGGGTGTCCTATTTCTTTATCACAGTGTGGAGCTACTGTACATAGTGCGTGTGGACTATTTATTCAAGAATATAGAGTGATGGTAATTGTTGGAAGTGTCTGATTGAATGGCCTCTTAGTTCTGGTTAAGACAGGTTAATGGGTCTTAGTTCTGGTTAAGACAGGTTAATGGGTCTTAGTTCTGGTTAAGACAGGTTAATGGGTCTTAGTTCTGGTTAAGACAGGTTAATGGGTCTTAGTTATGGCTAAGACAGGTTAATGGGTCTTAGTTCTGGTTAAGACAGGTTAATGGGTCTTAGTTCTGGTTAAGACAGGTTAATGGGTCTTAGTTCTGGTTAAGACAGGTTAATGGGTCTTAGTTCTGGCTAAGACAGGTTAATGGGTCTTAGTTCTGGCTAAGACAGGTTAATGGGTCTTAGTTCTGGCTAAGACAGGTTAATGGGTCTTAGTTCTGGCTAAGACAGGTTAATGGGTCTTAGTTCTGGCTAAGACAGGTTAATGGGTCTTAGTTCTGGCTAAGACAGGTTAATGGGTCTTAGTTCTGGTTAAGACAGGTTAATGGGTTTTAGTTCTGGCTAAGACAGGTTAATGGGTCTTAGTTCTGGTTAAGACAGGTTAATAGGTCTTAGTTCTGGCTAAGACAGGTTAATGGGTCTTAGTTCTGGCTAAGACAGGTTAATGGGTCTTAGTTCTGGCTAAGACAGGTTAATGGGTCTTAGTTCTGGCTAAGACAGGTTAATGGGTCTTAGTTCTGGCTAAGACAGGTTAATGGGTCTTAGTTCTGGTTAAGACAGGTTAATGGGTTTTAGTTCTGGCTAAGACAGGTTAATGGGTCTTAGTTCTGGTTAAGACAGGTTAATAGGTCTTAGTTCTGGCTAAGACAGGTTAATGGGTCTTAGTTCTGGTTAAGACAGGTTAATGGGTCTTAGTTCTGGTTAAGACAGGTTAATGGGTCTTAGTTCTGGTTAAGACAGGTTAATGGGTCTTAGTTCTGGCTAAGACAGGTTAATGGGTCTTAGTTCTGGTTAAGACAGGTTAATGGGTCTTAGTTCTGGTTAAGACAGGTTAATGGGTCTTAGTTCTGGCTAAGACAGGTTAATGGGTCTTAGTTCTGGTTAAGACAGGTTAATGGGTCTTAGTTCTGGTTAAGACAGGTTAATGGGTCTTAGTTCTGGTTAAGACAGGTTAATGGGTCTTAGTTCTGGCTGAGACAGGTTAATGGGTCTTAGTTCTGGCTAAGACAGGTTAATGGGTCTTAGTTCTGGTAGAGCATGGCGCTTGTAACGCCAGGGTAGTGGGTTCGATTCCCGGGACCACCCATACGTAGAATGTATGCACACATGACTGTAAGTCGCTTTGGATAAAAGCGTCTGCTAAATGGCATATATATTATTATATTATATATTATTAATGGGTCTTAGTTCTGGCTAAGACAGGTTAATGGGTCTTAGTTCTGGCTGAGACAGGTTAATGGGTCTTAGTTCTGGCTAAGACAGGTTAATGGGTCTTAGTTCTGGCTAAGACAGGTTAATGGGTCTTAGTTCTGGTTAAGACAGGTTAATGGGTCTTAGTTCTGGTTAAGACAGGTTAATGGGTCTTAGTTCTGGCTAAGACAGGTTAATGGGTCTTAGTTCTGGTTAAGACAGGTTAATGGGTCTTAGTTCTGGTTAAGACAGGTTAATGGGTCTTAGTTCTGGCTAAGACAGGTTTATGGGTCTTAGTTCTGGCTAAGACAGGTTAATGGGTCTTAGTTCTGGCTAAGACAGGTTAATGGGTCTTAGTTCTGGCTAAGACAGGTTAATGGGTCTTAGTTCTGGCTGAGACAGGTAAATTGGTCTTAGTTCTGGCTGAGACAGGTTAATGGGTCTTCGTTCTGGCTGAGACAGGTTAATTGGTCTTAGTTCTGGCTAAGACAGGTTAATGGGTCTTAGTTCTGGCTGAGACAGTTTAATTGGTCTTAGTTCTGGCTGAGACAGGTAAATTGGTCTTAGTTCTGGCTGAGACAGGTTAATTGGTCTTAGTTCTGGCTAAGACAGGTTAATGGGTCTTAGTTCTGGTTAAGACAGGTTAATCGGTCTTAGTTCTGTCTAAGACAGGTTAATCGGTCTCAGTTCTGGCTGAGACAGGGTAATGGGTCTTAGTCCTGGCTAAGACAGGTTAATCGGTCTTAGTTCTGGCTGAGACAGGTTAATTGGTCTTAGTTCTGGTTAAGACAGGTTAATCGGTCTTGGTTTCAGAGTTGGACTCTCTCTGTATCTCAGTCGCTCTGTCTCTGTCTCTCTCTCTCTCTGTCTCTCTCTCTCTCTGTCTCTTTCTCTCTCTCTCTCTCTCTGTGTCTCTCTCTCTCTGTCTCTCAATCTCTCTCTGTCTGTCTCTCTCTCTCTCTGTCTCTCTCTCTGTCTCTCTCTGTCTCTCGATCTCTCTCTCTCTCTCTGTCTCTCTCTGGCTCTCTCTCTCTCTCTTACTGTAGTTGTCCCTCTCTCTCTCTCTCTTACTGTAGTTGTCCCTCTCTCTCTCTCTCTCTCTCTCTCACACACACACACACACACACACACACACACACACACACACACACACACACACACACACACACACACACACACATCTCTCTTTCTCTTACACACATCCACACACACACGGCGTGCACAGCTTGTCCTTCATAATATCACAGATGACATTAATCTTTAAATGACTGTTGGCTCATCCCAAGACTTTCAATCCATTAGAGAAATAGCTAAGAAGTGAGATGAGAGAGAGAGAGAGAGAGAGAGAGAGAGAGAGAGAGAGAGGTTGTAATAGAGAGAAACAGGGAGAAAAAGAAGGGATGACATGAATGATAATGGATGATGAACCTGTACCATAACAACATCCACGCAGAGAGAAGGGAGCAAATTATTGTTACCCTCTTTAGGTAGCCCTTTGTGGACAAACGTTTCAGGTTAGCCCCCCACACCTTTACTCGTCCCCTCTCACTCCTCCCACCCCAAGGTCAGCGGGGACCAGGTTGCTGAGCTACGCTCTGGCCCATCCCCCTGCAGTGAGATATGGTGCGTCGGACATCATTACCCTTGTTGTGACAGGTTTCATGTGTCGCCCCAGAAACCATACATCAGGCTGACTGATAGGAAGGCCAGACCAATGGCATCTAACCAGCCAAGTGGCCTAACACAGCATTCACCACTGCAGCCCAGTTTGGAAATGGTTTGTTTGTTCCTTCCTTCCTTCCTTCCTTCCTTCCTTCCTTCCTTCCTTCCTTCCTTCCTTCCTTCCTTCCTTCCTTCCTTCCTGACCTACTTGTGGCTATCAGTGATTGTGTGTTGATAGGGTGTGATATATAGGAGTGGAACCCTTATTTAAACCAATGCTATCATGTCAGATCTGTGATAGGAGGAAGGAATATTTCTGAAATATATTCCAATATGTTCTGTAAAGGACCAACCATGCACATTTTCTCTGGGGGACGTTGGCAAGCTTGCACCCCAAGGGGGGAACAGAGTGAAGTAGAGATGGTAGACAAAACCCTGTCCCGGGGACAGTGGGGGGGACAGTCCCTCCACTCAAAATTCCCAATTGAATCCCCTGTGATTACAACACATTAGTAATAGTAATTAGTCAATCATTTCTGATGCCACTGTTTTACATATTTTCTCCCTATTGGAAAAAAAACTCAGTTTTCCTCCTTTTAGGTTAAATAAAAATACAATGATGCCCTCGTCAATAGTCTTCCATTGTGGTGTCTTCTCATTGGATAACTGCCCTTCGCTGCAACCTGACCTCTACCTCGACAGCCGAACCCCATCAATCCTGCCTCCACAGGGTTGATAACCACTATACTCTGCATTGATCTGTGGTCCTATCAGTGTGCGGGTTCTAAGAAAAGTCCCTTTGACATCCTTTGTGGTGGTATCAAAATGAATCTGCTTAAAGGAGGATCCTTAAGAGACAACTCTTATACAGCCAATAATATGAAAAACGGTTGGATCATGATCCATAATCTATTAGCTTCATTTTTTGTGTGTGTGTATTTATGTGTGTGTGTGTGTGTGTGTGTGTGTGTGTGTGTGTGTGTGTGTGTGTGTGTGTGTGTGTGTGTGTGTGTGTGTGTGTGTGTGTGTGTGTGTGTGTATGTGTATGTGTGTGTGTATGTGTGTGTGTCTGTACATGCATGTGTTTCATTCATTGAAAGAGTGTGTATTGGGTAGGGGTTTGAAAATTAAAATGTTTCAACGAAGTTGGAATCCTTAACATTGAGAAAAATCCATTTTCCTCCACAAATTTAAAATCCCAGTGCAGTTATCACAAACATATCATTTCCTGTGTTATAGCCTAACTATACTTAGTCTATAAAGGCCTGGGGGAAATTGTGTAATTAAAAAAAAACAGAGAACGAGGTGAACTTTAGGCTACTTTGGTGAATTTGCGAGACACTCTAGACAAGATATTGGCGATATAGATTACCAAGACATTCTTGCTTCCTTCCCCCTTCTCTCTCTCCATCACGGTGGCTCGCCTGGGCTTGCTCTTCGCTAATGATGTGCGTGTGTATTCAGTCTTCCGTCTGTTGTGTGTAGAATATTCTATCCTATTCATTGATGATAGGTATTGCTTTACTGAAGTTGTGAGACATTGCAAGCCAAGAAAAGGCAAGATACAGCATTCCATTGCGAAATGCAGTTTTTGATTGCCGATCGAAAGGCCTGGTGGTCCTTTGTAGCTCAGTTGGTAGAGCATGGTGTTTGTAACGTCAGGGTAGTGGGTTTGATTCCAGAGGACCACCCATATGTAAAATGTATAACTGTCATTCGTATTGGATAAAAGCATCTGCTGAATGGCGCCTATTATTATATTGCACAGTTGTGTCTGCCTGGTGGCCAACCTGACTATACTGTGCACCTCCCATCTCACTCCGTCCCTCGCTAGCTCGCTATGAAAGATGCAAGTGTCTGGGTTCTAGAAAGTATGGCAACTAACCTCGTCTCTTCCGTTCCAAAAATACTGAATCTTAGCAGAATCGAATCTTGATACTCAGAAATAGGAGTCGACTCTCCACAACTACGTCGTTAACAGTTGGAAAAATGGCAGAGAAAAGCAGGCGACAGCAGTGAAGTCCGGGTTTGACAATATTTTGAGAAGATAAATGAGAAGAAAATGACAACCTTGAGAGGTGGAATTGAGGTACAGCAATGGTAGTAACCATCTGAAAGGGACACACCGTGAGACACAAACCATTTCTGGCAGCAACGCAGCTGCATTTGGGAATTCACATAGAATTTGATTCATTTTTTCTTATTGTTTTAATGGAAAAGCAATAAAAAAGAAAAGTATTTTTAACGTTAAGGACATTTCTCCATTCGTCACGTCCCGTATCAGATCAAGGCCAGACTCTAACAATCAGTCTGAATCTCAGTCCAACACAATGGAATTAAGTAATGACTCAGTACATTGAGAGACAGACAACATGCTGTAGTTAGTGTTGTAGATAGTAATACTCCTGCAGATGCACACCTGGATGCACACCTGGAGTGTTGGAACACTATTGGTTTGGGGTCTGTGGCCTGAGGGAGAAATGATTCTCTTTTTGGGGCTACAGGAAAACATTTAGGGAAGGGAAAAGGGAAAATCATAGTCAGTTGTACAACTGAATACACTGAAATGAAATGTGTCTTCCACATTTTAACCCAACCCCTCTGAATCAGAGAGGTGCGAGGGGCTGCCATAATCGACATCCACGTCTTCAGTACAAAATAGTAAGCGTTTTCTATGTGTTGTCCCAGTTTTTTGACTATATTATCAGTGGCATGAAATCTGGGTTCCTTTTGATGCTGTTATAAAGTAGGTTATCTAATGGTGTATCCAGTAAGTCATAACATATTTCTGACAGTAGTTCTGGAGTTCACTAAACCAGTAATATACCTGTACAAAACTGTATGGAACAACAAAGTTGTCACAGTTACAACCTCCTCTAACATGTGTCATGGCAGGCTTACAGAGTTGTACAGTTGGCTCCATGGCTAATCTCTGAAATAAAGTGTTACTGTTGTTCTCCGACAGTAATGCCCTCCATGTGTAGAGGTGAGCCAGAGAACAAGTTGAGCCGGGCCATTTGTCTTTGCCACAATATAAGCCTGCACAGTCCATAGCTTGTGTGTGTGTGTTTAAAAGAGTGAGACTGACCAGGCTACAGAGGGACGTAAATCATTCTGTTTTTCCCTCCGCCTCATGTTGTGTGAGTTGAAGCCTGATGGATGGATGGCTGCTCTCTGGCTCCTCTAAATCCAGGCCTGAGTATTGACAAGCCTCTGTGGAATATCTCCCTCCCCTTTGCACAACCATACATCTCTCCAATGTAAAGTTCAAATTTAGGCCTGTAGGCCAACATGTCTGTTTAATGGTGATGGAAGGTCCATGACGTTTAAAAGGTTGCTTCATGAGACAGCCTGTGTCCAGCCATTGAGTTGGTGGAGACCGTTTCGTGCCCCCCTCCACCCCCCTACTCACGTCTGCGTGATGGATGTGGGCCGTCTTGTTTGGAGTGAAGCAGGGGTAAAGGGTTGGATGAAACCTTGCAGTCATGCCAGCACAGTGTTGGTGTTTATTCACCAACTAAACTGAGGGAGCGAGAGAGTGAAGCGGTGACTATTGTGTGTTTCATTTAGGGTTAAAGTGATCAATATTAAAATGGATGTCTTTACATTCACATCTATCCCTTTCGTCTATTCCACCCCCACCTTCTCTTTCGTCTGCCCCCCCACCCCCACCCCACCCTCAGGTGCGCCTATGAACCTACAGAGTTGTCCATTCTTCTGATACATATACTCCAGAACTCTGATAAAACATCAAGACCTTCCGAAGAAGGAAAGACCATAGGTCTCTGGTCAAAAGTAGTGCACTATGTTAGAAATAAAGGGGCGTTTTGGGATGCTGCCTGCTTGGTAAACTATTTACCACTGATTGATAGAACATCCCTGATACAATGTGACAGCGATATGCATCACACGCTGCATTTTCTCTGCTATTAACAACCATACCACACTACAGGATGTAGATGTGTTTTCACAGTCTTTTGCTACTTTGTTTCCCAGTCACAGTGGGCAATGCTGAGTACTAGGGTGATTAGGGAGTTTTTCTGCGGTGAGATGCCCGGGGTGCTTCTGTTTTCTCTCTCTCTCTCTCTCTCTCTCTCTCTCTCTCTCTCTCTCTCTCTCTCTCTCTCTCTCTCTCTGCCTCTCTCTCTCTGCCTCTCTCTCTCTGCCTCTCTCTCTCTCTCTCTCTGCCTCTCTCTCTGCCTCTCCCTCCCCTTCTCCTACTCTCTCTCTCTCTCTGCCTCTCTCTCTGCCTCTCCCTCCCTTTCTCCTACTCTCTCTCTCTCTCCTTCAGGGTTTGGTTTCTGGCTACACTGAGCCCTCGGTTTGACCTTCTGTCAGATGATTCCCAGAGATTCCGACTCCTTGTTTTTCTAACGATTAATAATTCAGAGACAGCATTAACTCTCCCTTGTTCTTAAAACAGAGAGAGAGTAAAGTGTGCGTGTGTATGTCTGTGTGTGTATACAGTTGAAGTCGGATGTTTACATACACTTTGGTTGGAGTCATTAAAACTCGGTTTTCAACCACTCCACAAATTTCTTGTTAACAAACTATAGATTTGGCAAGTTGGTTAGGATATCTACTTTGTGCATGACACAAGTAATTTTTCCACAAAGCCCTGACCTCAAACCCATAGAAAATGTGTGGGCAGAACTGAAAAAGTGTGTGCAAGGAAGCATTACAAACCTGACTCAGTTACACCAGCTCTGTCACGAGGAATGGGCCAAAATTCACCCAACTTGTGCTACCAAATACTAATTGAGTGTATGCAATCTTCTGACCCACTGGGGATGTGATTAAAGAAATAAAAGCTGAAATAAATCATTCTCTCTACTATTATTCTGACATTTCACATTCTTAAAATAAAATGGTGATCCTAACTGACCTAAAACAGTGAATTACTAGGATTAAATGTTAGGAATTGTGTTTAAATGTATTTGGCGTAAGGTGTATGTAAACTTCCGACTTCAACTGTATGTCTGCGTGTGTGATTGTCAGAATGCGAGTGAGTGAGAGAGTCACAAAGTGCAGAGAGAGAAAAAAAGATATACAGTTCTAGAGTGAGCAACTCCTTCTCTTTTCTGCCCCTCTCCATCTTACTGCTCAGCAGCTATCAGAGGTGGACTGTAGGCCGTTTCTTTATTTTGCCAGTGGTTCTTGGCATGAGAATAGAAATACTAAGTACCTGCAGTGCTTTGATGCTGATGCTGATGTAGCTGGGGTGATACAGCAGATATGATACAGGACTCTATACGGAGGGGGATACATCAGAGATGATAAGGACTCTATACGGAGGAGGATAGAGCAGATATGATACAGGACTCTATACGGAGGGGGATACATCAGAGATGATACAGGACTCTCTATACGGAGGGGGATACATCAGAGATGATTGATACAGGACTCTATACGGAGGAGGATACATCAGAGATGATAAGGACTCTATACGGAGGAGGATAGAGCAGATATGATACAGGACTCTATACGGAGGGGGATACATCAGAGATGATACAGGACTCTCTATACGGAGGAGGATACATCAGAGATGATAAGGACTCTATACGGAGGAGGATAGAGCAGATATGATACAGGACTCTATACGGAGGGGGATACATCAGAGATGATACAGGACTCTCTATACGGAGGAGGATACATCAGAGATGATAAGGACTCAAAACGGAGGGGGATACATCAGAGATGATACAGGACTCTATACGGAGGGGGATACATCAGATATGATAAGGACTCTATACGGAGGGGGATACATCAGAGATGATACAGGACTCTATACGGAGGAGGATACATCAGAGATGATACAGGACTCTATATGGAGGGGGATACATCAGATATGATACAGGACTCTATACGGAGGGGGATACATCAGATATGATAAGGACTCTATACGGAGGGGGATACATCAGAGATGATACAGGACTCTATACGGAGGAGGATACATCAGAGATGATACAGGACTCTATATGGAGGGGGATACATCAGATATGATAATGACTCTATACGGAGGGGGATACATCAGATATGATACAGGACTCTATACAGAAGGGGATACATCAGATATGATAAGGACTCTATACGGAGGGGGGTACATCAGATATGATAAGGACTCTATACGGAGGAGGATAGAGCAGATATGATAAGGACTCTTTAAGGAAGAGGATAGAGCAGATATGATACAGGACTCTATACGGAGGAGGATAGAGCAGATATGATAAGGACTCTATACGGAGGGGGGTTCATCAGATATGATAAGGACTCTATACGGAGGGGGATACATCAGAGATGATACAGGACTCTATACGGAGGAGGATACATCAGATATGATAAGGACTCTATACGGAGGGGGATACATCAGAGATGATACAGGACTCTATACAGAAGGGGATACATCAGATATGATAAGGACTCTATACGGAGGGGGGTACATCAGAGATGATAAGGACTCTATACGGAGGGGGATACATCAGATATGATACAGGACTCTATACGGAGGGGGATACATCAGAGATGATACGGGACTCTATACGGAGGAGGATACATCAGAGATGATACAGGACTCTATACGGAGGGGGATACATCAGAGATGATACAGGACTCTATACGGAGGAGGATACATCAGAGATGATACAGGACTCTATACGGAGGGGATACATCAGAGATGATACAGGACTCTATACGGAGGGGGATACATCAGAGATGATACAGGACTCTATACGGAGGGGGGTACATCAGAGATGATAAGGACTCTATACGGAAGGGGATACATCAGAGATGATACAGGACTCTATACGGAGGGGGATACATCAGAGATGATACAGGACTCTATACGGAAGGGGATACATCAGAGATGATACAGGACTCTATACGGAAGGGGATACATCAGAGATGATACAGGACTCTATACGGAAGGGGATACATCAGATATGATAAGGACTCTATACGGAGGGGGATACATCAGATATGATACAGGACTCTATACAGAGGGGGATACAGCATCTATGATACAGGACTCTATATAGAGGGGAATACATCAGATATGATACAGGACTCTATACAGAGGGGGATACAGCATCTATGATACAGGACTCTATATAGAGGGGAATAGATCAAATATGTCACGGGACTCTATACGGAGGAGGATACAGCAGATTTATAATCAAGGCCTGTAAGATACACACATTGACAGGTGTCAGTGCATAATAAAGAGGTAAAAAAGAGAGCGAGAACATACACATATTATTATTATATTATAGAGGGGACTCTAGAACAATATATTTTTATTATTATATTATAGATGGGGCTCTAGAACAATATGTTATTATTATATTATAGATGGGGCTCTAGAACAATATGTTATTATTATTATATTATAGAGGGGGCTCTAGAACAATATATTATTATTATTATATTATAGATGGGGCTCTAGAACAATATATTATTATTATTATATTATAGAGGGGGCTCTAGAACAATATATTATTATTATTATATTATAGAGGGAGCTCTAGAACAATATATTATTATTATTATATTATAGAGGGGGCTCTAGAACAATATATTATTATTATTATAACAAGTGCTGACAGGCAACTACACATAGTCAATAACCCACAAAACCAAAATGAAAAATGGCAACCTAAATAGGATCCCCAATCAGAGACAACGATAAACAGCTGCCTCTGATTGGGAATTCAGGCCACCATAAACCTACATTACCTAGACATACTGGAACCCCATTGATATACAAAAACCCTAGACAGGACAAAAAACACCGAGACAATACAAAAACTAAACCAACCACCCTTGTCCACACCCTGATCTAACCAAAATAATAAAGAAAAATCTAAACCTATATGGGAGGGTCTGGGTGGGCATCTAACCTCGGTGGCGGTTCTGGTTTTGGCCGCCGCCCCTTCTGTACACTGAGTTCGCTCTTGTATCACTGACCCGTGGATCATTGTCGGAGGCTCTGGACTGCGGATCCTTGCCGTAGGCCCCGGGCTGGGGACCCTCGCTGGAGACCCCAGACTGGGGACCGTCGTTGGAGGCCCCGGACTGTGGCCCGTCGTTGGAGGTTCCAGACTGTGGCCCGTCGTTGGAGGTTCCGGTCCGTGAACTGTCGCCGGACGCTCTGGACTGGGTACTATCGCCGGATGCTCTGGACTGGGTACTATCGCCGAACGCTCTGGACTGGGTACTGTTGCCGGACGCTCTGGACTGGGTACAATCGCCGGACGCTCTGGACTGGGTACTATCGCCGGACGCTCTGGACTGGGTACTGTCGCCAGAAGCTCTGGACTGGGTACTGTCGCCAGAAGCTCTGGACTGGGTACTGTCGACAGACGCTCTGGACTGGGTACTGTCGCCAGAAGCTCTGGACTGGGTACTGTCGCCAGAAGCTCTGGACTGGGTACTGTCGCCAGAAGCTCTGGACTGGGTACTGTCGACAGACGCTCTGGACTGGGTACTGTCGACAGACGCTCTGGACTGGGTACTGTCGCCGGACGCTCTGGACTGGGTACTGTCGCCAGATGCTCTGGACTGGGTACTGTCGCCAGAAGCTCTGTACTGGGTACTGTCGACAGACGCTCTGGACTGGGTACTGTCGACAGACGCTCTGGACTGGGTACTGTCACCGGATGCTCTGGACTGGGTACTGTCGCCGGACGCTCTGGACTGGGTACTGTCGCCAGACGCTCTGGACTGGTTACTGTGGTCAGATGCTCTGGACTGGGTACTGTCGCCAGACGCTCTGGACTGGGTACTGTTGCTGGACGTTCTGGACTGCCGAGGCGCACTGTAGACCTGGTGCGTGGTGCTGGCACTGGTGGTACTGGGCTGGTGACACGCACCTCAGGGCGAGTGCGAAGAGCAGGAAAAGGACGTACTGGACTGTGGAGTCACACTGGAGGGAGAGAGCGAGGAGCAGGAACAGGACATACTGGACTGTGGAGGCACAGTGGAGGGAGAGAGCGAGGAGTTGGCGCAGGACGTAGTGGACTGTGGAGGCGAACTGGAGGGAGAGAGCAAGGAGCAGGAACAGGACATACTGGACTGTGGAGGGACACTGGAGGGAGAGTGCGAGGAGTTGGCACAGAACGTAGTGGACTGTGGAGGCGAACTGGAGGGAGAGAGCGAGGAGCAGGAACAGGACATACTGGACTGTGGAGGGACACTGGAGGGAGAGTGCGAGGAGTTGGCACAGAACGTAGTGGACTGCGGAGGCGAACTGGAGGGAGAGAGCGAGGAGCAGGAACAGGACATACTGGACTGTGGAGGCACACTGGAGGGAGAGTGCGAGGAGTTGGCACAGAACGTAGTGGACTGTGGAGGGACACTGGAGGGAGAGTGCGAGGAGTTGGCACAGAACGCGCTGGGTTGTGAAGGTACACTGGAGACCTGGTTTGTATAGCCGGCATCAATTTTTCCAGAACTTTAACATGTTTCAGGACGAGTACGGAGAGCTGACTAGGGTGGCACCAAACTGACAACACGTTATTTTATTACAAATCCGTGCGTCCTCCACCAACTCAACAACTCCCTTATTTCTCTCTCCTCCGAATCCTCCTTCTTCTCCCAGACTGGCTCTGGTTTACTCCTCGGCACCATGTGCCCCCACCCCAAAAATGATTGGATTTTCTGTGGTTGCCTTGACTCCTCGTACCGTCGCCTTTCCTCCTGTGCTATCTCCACCTGCTTCCATGGCAGGGTCTTGTCCCGTGCCATTACCTCCTCCCAGGTCCAGGATGTCCTCCACTCATCTTTCTGCCTGGCCCAGGATGACCGCTCCTCATTCACACGCTGCTTGGTCCTTATTTGGTGGATTATTCTGTCACGTTTATCGTAACGATGAGACCAAGGCGTAGCGTGATATGAATACCTCTTTTAATGAAGAAATAACACAGAACAAACGAACAAAACGAACGTGAAGCTATATAACATAAGTGCTGACAGGCAACTACACATAGTCAATAACCCACAAAACCAAAATGGAAAATGGCAACCTAAATAGGATCCCCAATCAGAGGCAATGATAAACAGCTGCCTCTGATTGGGAATTCAGGCCACCATAAACCTACATTGCATAGACATACTAAAACCCCATAGATATAGAAAAACCCTAGACAGGGGAAAAACATAATATAATAAAAACATATAGACAATACAAAAACTAAACCAATCACCCTTGTCACACCCTGACCTAACCAACATAATAAAGGAAACAAAGATAACTAAGGTCAGGGCGTGACAGGGGGCTCTAGAACAATACGTTATTGTTATTATTATTATTGTTATTATTATTATTATTATATTATAGAGGGGGTTATTGTTATTGAACAATATATTATTATTAATATTATTATTTGTAAGGTTCTGTATTTATTTTCTTATTTTCTTAATTTTCTTATTTTCTTATTTTCTTATTGTTATTATTATTATTTGTATTATTATTGTTATTATTATTTTTATTATGTTTTTTTATTTTTGTTATTATTATTTATATTAGGATTGTTATTATTATTATTCTTTTTTTTGTTTTGTTTTGTTATTATTATGATTGTTATTATTGTTATTATTATTTTTGTTATTATTATGATTGTTATTATTATTATTTGTATTATTATTATTATTGTTATTAATATTATTATTGTTATTATTATTATTATTATTGGTGCTGTATCTACTACAGCCCCATTAAAAGGGACAGTTACAGTGGGCCCCTCCGTGATGAAGCAGACTGACATGTTGATTTCCAATGCCTTGGATCAGTGTGTCCTGAGACTAAAGACTGACCGTCCAATGACCATTCAGCAGTATGAGTATGGACAAATTGTATTTGTCACATGCGCCGAATACAACAGGTGTAGACCTTCCAGTGAAACGCTTACTTTGAAGCCCTTAACCAGCAATGCAGTTCATGAAATAGAAAATATTGTCAAAATAAAACAAATGTAAAAGTAAAATAACAAGTAACACAATAAAATAACAATAACGAGGCTATATACAGGTGGTACAGGTCAGCCGAAGTAATTTGTACATGTAGGTAGGGTTAAAGTGACTATGCATAGATAATAAACATTGAGTAGCAGAAGTGTAAAAACAAGGGGGGTCAATGTAAATAGTCCGGGTGGCCATTTTATTAATTGTTCAGCAGTCTTATGGCTTAGGGGTAGAAGCTGTTAAGGAGCCTTTTGGTCCTAGACTTGGTGCTCCGGTACCGCTTGACGTTGTGGTAGCAGAGATAACAGTCTATGACTTGGGTGACTGGAGTCTTGGACAATATTTTGGGCCTTACTCTGACACCGCCTCGTATATAGGTCCTGGATGGCAGGAAGCTTGTCCCCAGTGATGTACTGGGCTGTATGCACTACCCTCTGCATGACAAATCTTTTCGGTCTCCCTGAGGGGGGAAAGGTGTTGTTGTACCCTCTTCTCGACTGTCTAGGTGTGTTTGGACTAGAGGTCGACCGATTAATCAGAATGGCCGGATAATTAGGGCCGATTTCAAGTTTTCATAACAATCGGTAATCAGTATTTAACTAGCCAAGTCAGTTAAGAGCATTAAGAACACATTCTTATTTTCAATGACAGCCTAGGAACGGTGGGTTAACTGCCTTGTTCGGGGCAGAACGACAGATTTTTACCTTGTCAGCTCTGGGATTCATTTTTGCAACCTTCCGGTTACTAGTTCAACACTCTAACCACTTGCCTTACATTGCACTCCACGAGGAGCCTGCGTGGCAGGCTGACTACCTGTTATGTGAGGGCAGCAAGAAGCCAAGATAAGTTGCTAGCTAGCATTAAACTTATCTTATAAAAACAATCAATCTTAACATAATCACTAGTTAACTACACATGGTTGATGATATTACTAGTTTATCTAGCGTGTCCTGAGTTGCATATAATCGATGCGGTGCCTGTTAATTTCTCATTGAATCACAGCCTACTTTGACAAATGGGCGATGATTTAACAAGGGCATGTGAAAAAAATCACTGTTGTTGCACTAACGTACTTAACCATAAACATCAATGCCTTTCTTTAAAATCAATACACAAGTATATATTTTTAAAACTGCATATTTAGTTAATGTTGCCTGCTAACATGAATTTCAATTTGTCACTTCTCTTGCGTTCCGTGCAAGAGAAGCCGCCTGGCTCGTTGTGAACTGTGTGAAATCCATTTATTCCTAACAAAGGCTGTAATTAATTTGCCAGAATTGTACATAATTATGACATAACATTGAAGGTTGTGCAATGTAACAGCAATATTTAGACTTAGGGATGCCATCCGTTAGATAAAATACAGAACGGTACCGTATTTCACTGAAATAATAATTTCTTTTCGAAATGATAGTTTCTGGATTCAACCATTTTAATGACCAAAGGCTCATATTTCTGTGTGTTATTATGTTATAATTAAGTCTATGATTTGATAGAGCAGTCTGACTGAACGATGGTAGGCACCAGCAGGCTCCTAAGCATTCATTCAAACAGCACTTTAGTGCGTTTGCCAGTAGCTCTTCGCAATGCTTCAAGCATGTTTATGCTCTGTTTATTACTTCAAGCCTATCAACTCCCGAGATTAGGCTGGTGTAACCGCTGTGAAAGGGCTAGCTAGTTAGCAGGGTGCGCGCTAATAGCGTTTCAACGTCACTCGGTCTGAGACTTGGAGTAGTAGCTCTGCATGGGTAACGCTGCTTCAAGGGTGGCTGTTGTCAATGTGTTCCTGATTCGAGCCCAGGTAGGAGCGAGGAGAGGGACGGAAGCTATACTGTTACACTGGCAATACTAAAGTGCCTATAAGAACATCCAATAGTCAAGATATATGAAATACAAATGGTATAGAGAGAAATAGTCCTATAATTCCTATAATAACTACAATCTAAAACTTCTTACCTGGGAATATTGAAGACTCATGTTAAAAGGAACCACCAGCTTTCATATGTTCTCATGTTCTGAGCAAGGAACTTAAACGTTAGCTTTCTTACATGGCACATATTGCACTTTTAATTTCTTCTCCAACACTTTGTATTTGCATTATTTAAACCAAATTGAACATGTTTCATTATTTACTTGAGGCTAAATTGATTTTATTGATGTATTATATTAAGTTAAAATAAGTGTTCATTCAGTATTGATGTAATTGTCATTATTACAAATCCATTTAAAAAAATCGTCCGATTAATTAATCGGCTTTTTTTTTTATATCCTTGGTATCGATATCGGCGTTGAAAAATCAGAATCGGTCGACCTCTAGTTTGGACCATGACAGTCTGTTGGTGATGTGGACACAAAGGAACTTAACTCTTGACCCGCTCTACTACAGCCCTGTCGATGTTAATAGGATTATGTTTGGCCCGCATTTTCCTGTAGTCCACGATCAGCTCCATTGTCTTGTTCACATTGAGGGAGAAGTTGTTGGCCTGGCACCACACTTCCAGGTCTCTGACCTCCTCCCTATAAGCTGTCTCATCGTTGTTGGCGATCAGGCCTAACACTGTTGTGCCATCGGCAAACTTAATGATTGTGTTGGAGTTGTGCTTGGCCACGCAGTCGTGGGTGAACAGGGAGTACAGGAGGGGACTAAGTACGCACCCAAGAGGGGCCCCGTGTTGAAGATCAGCGTGGCAGACGTGTTGTTGCCTACCCTTACCACCTGGGGGCGGCTCGTCAGGAAGTCCAGGATCCAGTTACAGAGGGAGGTGTTTAGTTGAAGGGTTCTTATCTTAGTGATGAGCTTTGAGGGCACTATGGTGTTGAATGTTGAGCCGTAGTCAATGAACAGCATTCTCACATAGGTGCTCCTTTTGTCCAAGTGGGAAAGGGCACTGTTGAGTGCAATTGAGATTGCATCATCTGTTGATCTGTTGGGGTGGTATGCGAATTGGAGTCGGTCTAGGAATTCTGGGATGATGGTGTTCATGTGAGCCATGACAAGCTTTTCAAAGCACTTCATGGCTACCAACGTGAGCGCTACAAGGCGGTAGTCAGTTTTCCTGCCCTTTCTTGTGCACACAGACTATGGTGTTCTGCTTGAAACAAGTAGGTATTACAGACTCGGTCAGGGAGAAGTTGAACATGTCAGAAAAGTCACTTGCCAGTTGGTCTTTGCATGCTCAGAGTACACGTCCTGGTAATCCGTCTGGCCCTGCGGTCTTGTGAATGTTGACCTGGTTAAAGGTCTTGCTTACAGCGGCTACGGAGAGCGTGATCACACAGTCGTCTGAAACAGTTGGTGCTCTCATGCATGCTTCAGTGTTGCTTGCCTCGAAAGGGAGCATAAAAGGCATTTAGCTCATATAGTAGGCTCGCGTCACTGGGAAGCTCGTGGCTGTGTTTCCCTTTGTAGTCCGTAATAGTTGGCAAGCCCTGCCACATGTGACGAGCGTCAGAGCCGGTGTTAGTAGGATTCAATCTTAGTCCTGTATTGATGCTTTGCCTGTTTGATGGTTCGTCTGAGGGTATAGAGGGATTTCTTATGAGCGTGTGGATTAGTGATCCTTCTTGAAAGCGGCAGCTCTAGCCTTTAGCTCAGTGCGGATGTTATATGTAATCCATGGCTTCTGTTAGGGATAGGAAAGTACGTTCACCGTGGGGACGTCGTCGTCAATGCACTTATTGACTTATTGACTGGTGACTAAGGTGGTGTACTCCTCAATGCCATTGGATGAATCCTGGAACATATTCCAGTCTGTGCTAGCAAAACAGTCCTGTAGCGTAGCATCCGCGTCATCTGACCACTTCCGTATTGAGCGAGTCACTGATACTTCCTGCTTTAGTTTTAGCTTGCAAGCAGGAATCAGGAGGATAGAATTATGGTCATATTTGTATGCTTTGTATGCCTCTCTGTGTGTGGAGTAAAGATGGTAAAGTGTTTTTCCTTTGGTTGCACATGTGACATGCCGGTAGAAATGAGGTAGAAGTTATTTAAATTTGCATTATAGTCCTGGGTAATCTCAGTGGAATAGCTACCCTGTCTTTCTAAAGATGTTTGAATGCAGGAGTATGTTAACAGAGTGTGACAGAACAAGCACCTCACTATAATGCTTACAATAGTCTAACAATAGTCTAACAATAGGCTACAAACAAAAACTAGACACACAAAAGATAATTGTGGTTTGGTCCTCCATTTAGTTTTTTTTTTCGTTTTTGTACAATTTTGCGAGACCAAGGAGATCAACAAGAGCTTTTAATATTATCATCAAAAGACAGTATCTGGTTGCTTTAGCCCTCCATCAGGTGTTCCTGTTTGAGGTGTTCGCTCTTACCCAATTAGAGACTACGTCTTTGAAGGTTTTTTTTCCTCAAGTATTTGCGAGTCTCTCCGGGGGTGAAATTGCTTGTCCTTTTCATTGATCTTTCCGTGTGTCTCCTTGGCTTTAACGAGATCGCTGGCCTAATTTCATTGAAATGCCTGAATGTGGGTTGGAAGTAGGGGGTCAACTCAATCTGTGATTTAGCTCTGGTCTCCCTCAGCAGGCATCGCCATAAGATCACAGAGCATATCCAATCAGACATGATAGAGTGAGCCCAATGTAAATGCCCAATACCGGGCAGGACGACTAGATCCCGTAGTCCCTCGGAATCTACAGTGTATTTGGAAAGTATTCAAACCACTTGACTTTTTCCAATTGTTGTTACGTTAAAATTGATTAAATATTTGTTCTCTCATCAATCTACACACAATACCCCATAATGACATAGCAAAAATTTATTTTTTATTTTCTATGTGTGCAAATGTATTAAAAATATAAAACAGAAATACCTTATTTACATAATTATTCAGACCCTTTGCTATGAGACTCGAAATTGAGCTCAGGGACATCCTGTTTCTATTGATCATCCTTGAGATGTTTCTACAACTTGATTGGAGTCCACCTGTGGTAAATTCAATTGATTGGACATGATTGAGAAAGGCACACGCCTGTCTATATAAGATCCCACTGTTGACAATGCATGTCAGAGCTAAAACCAAGCCATGAGGTCGAAGGAATTGTCCGTAGAGCCCCAAGACAGGATTGTGTCGAGGCACAGATCTGGGGAAGGGTACCAAAACAAATTATGCAGCATTGAAGGCCCCCAAGAACACAGTGGCCTCCATCATTCTTAAATTTAAGAAGTTTGGAATCACCAAGACACTTCCTAGAGCTGACCGCCCGGCCAAACTGAGCAATTGGGGGAGAAGGGCCTTGGTCAGGGAGGTGACCAAGAACCAGATGGTCACTCTGACAGAACTCCAGAGTTCCTCCGTGGAGATGGGAGAACCTTTTAGAAGGACAACCATCTCTGCAGAACTCCACCAATCAGGCCTTTATTGTAGAGTAGCCAGACGGAAGCCACTCCTCAGTAAAAGGCACATGACAGCAAGCTTGGAGTTTGCAAAAAGGCACCTAAAGGACTCTGCAAACATAAGAAACAAGATTCTATAGTCTGATGAAACTAAAATTGAACTTTTTGGCTAGAATGCCAGGCGTCACATCTGGAGGACACCTGGCTCCATCCCTACGGTGAAGCATGGTGGTGGCAGCATGGTGGGGATGTTTTTCAGCGGCAGGGACTGGGAGACTAGTCAGGTTTGAGGGAAAGATGAACGGAGCAAAGTAGATCCTTGATGAAACCCTGCTCCCGAGTGCTCAGGACCTCAGACTGGGGCGAAGGTTCACCTTCCAACAGGACAACGACCCTAAGCACACAGCCAAGACAATGCAGGAGTGGCTTCGGGACAAGTCTCTGAATGTCCTTGAGTGGCCAAACCAGAGCCCGGAATTGAACCCAATCTAACATCCTCTGGAGAGACCTGAAAATAGCAGTGCAGCAACGCTCCCCATCCAACCTGACAGAGTTTGAGAGGATCTGGGGAGACGAATGGGAGCAACTCCCCAAATACAGGTGTGCCAAGCTTGTAGCGTCATACCCATGAAGACTCGAGGCTGTAATCGCTGCCAAAGGTGCTTCAACAAAGTACTGATTAAAGGATCTGAATACTTATGTAGATGTTTTATTTAAGTATTTAAAAAACATTTTTTTTTGCAAAAGTTACTAAAAACCTTATTTTGTTTTGTCGTTATGGGGTATTGTGTCTAGATTGATGAGGGGGGGAAACAATTTAATCCGCTTTTGAATAAGGCCGAAAAGTAACAAAATGTGGAAAAGGTCAAGGGGTCTGAATACTTTCCGAATGCACTGTAAAATGGCCAGATTCCCTTCAATTGAGCCAGTCGAATGGGGAGACAAGGATGGGGCACGTGGTATGCTATTAATTTAAGTAACCCTACATACACACTTGGCTCAAGGTCACCACATCTAATATGGCCACTATGAAAACCCGGCGACGATTGCCATTGAGAGCGGTCTAATTGAGAGCGAGCACATTCAGTGACTGCCGGCTTGGCACCACACAGTGTTATCTCTGGTTATTTACATATGTGCTTTTTAATGTAAGACGGGTTGTGCGGAACCACCTTATTTATAATATTGAGACAAATGGTGCTGTACCCATGAAAGGCACTCTACTGATTATCTTGCTCGGGATGGCCGTTTCATCTGTTGCTACTTTTGATGTATGACATCTTTTTAAGGCACGGTCGAATGCAATCACAGGCTCTTTCACTGCTCAGGGGATCAGACCGCTCCAAATTGCCTGCAGTCCCTCAGGGAGGCCATCCTTCAGAAAATATTGACTGTTGGACAGTGAGCGCTTGTGCGTGTGTGTGTGTGTGTGGGGGGAGAGCTGAATTTATGCATGAGAGACCATGAGATTGCCTGTATGTGTGTGGCTGATAGAGGGAGAGAGCGAGGGAAAGAGAGCTAGAGAGCCACCCAGAGGGCAGAGATCATTGAGAGAGTGCAAGGGAAAGAGAGCCACCCAGAGGGCAGGGGTCACTGAGAAAGAGCGAGGGAAAGAGAGCCAGAGAGCCACTCAGAGGGCATGGGTCACTGAGAAAGAGCGAGGGAAAGAAAGCCAGAGAGCCACCCAGAGGGCAGAGGTCACTGAGAAAGAGCGAGGGAAAGAGAGCCAGAGAGCCACTCAGAGGGCATGGGTCACTGAGAAAGAGCGAGGGAAAGAGAGCCAGAGAGCCACCCAGAGGGCAGGGGTCACTGAGAAAGAGTGAGGGAAAGAGAGCCAGAGAGCCACCCAGAGGGCAGAGGTCACTGAGAAAGAGCGAGGGAAAGAGAGCCAGAGAGCCACTCAGAGGGCATGGGTCACTGAGAAAGAGCGAGGGAAAGAGAGCCAGAGAGCCACCCAGAGGGCAGGGGTCACTGAGAAAGAGCGAGGGAAAGAGAGCCAGAGAGCCACCCAGAAGGCAGGGGTCACTGAGAAAGAGCGAGGGAAAGAGAGCCAGAGAGCCACCCAGAGGGCAGGGGTCACTGAGTGAGAGAGAGGGAAAGAGAGCCAGAGAGCCACCCAGAGGGCAGAGGTCACTGAGAAAGAGCGAGGGAAAGAGAGCCAGAGAGCCACCCAGAGGGCAGAGATCACTGCCTCTTCAAACGGCGGACAGGCAATTACATTTTTCCGCGGAACATTTATCTGGCCATATTTCCACTCGGCTATTTCTGTGTTTTTCTTCTCTGTCGATCGGCGGCACTTGCTCCCAGACTCGGCAAGGGTCCCATCACAGCTGACGCTCGTTTTTCGACATGACTCCTTCCATCAGCCTTCGTTTTTTGTTTTAGCATGCTTTATCTCGTGCAACTAAATAATATTTTTTACGGTTGGGCCAGGCCTGGACTCCTATTCGTTATTCGCTGTTGCCCAGTTGAGGGAGTGCAAAAAGCTATTTCTAATTTGCATTAGAAACCCGCCCCAACTCTCCTGCACTTGGAAACTGAGTATGGAGTACGGTGTAAATATTCCCTTAAGGCACCTGGCTGGGTTTTAAAATGTTGATTACATGTTGCTGGTACTGTCTCTCATTTTCAGACATTTGAGCAGAAATATCACTTATTGGAAAACGAATGCTGCTAAATCAATACATGTGATTAAAAGCACATGTTTAAGGCCAATAGCAGGAATTCTCATCGCCATCTCAGGCACGTCCATTTTCACTCTTCCCAGGAGAGGGGGGCAAGAGACACGGGAAGCACTTATCTTACAGGGTGATGTTAAGAAACAGTCCGGGGGCTTGTGAGGACGTGAGGAGCAGCTGAGTCAGAGTGTGAAAGCATGGTGGCCGTGACCCTGCTGCCTCCCCTGCCTTCCTCACACCACGTTACCAGCATCTACTGTCGTTTATTACACTGTCACTGGTAGAGGCCGTGGAGGCTGAGGTCCTGCCCTTCTAAACACTGTTTCTTCGCCCTAGCTAATACCCCCTGGATTAGATAATAGTGGTATAATCCCTTTATCTGGGCCCTAATGCTGCCCTCCCTGACTGCCTCCACCAACCAGCACCCCTCCTCCCCTCCTTGGCTCCCTCCACCAACCAGCACCCCTCCTCCCCTCCCTAGCTCCCTTCACCAGCCAGCTCCCCTCCTTCCCTCTCGGCTCGTGGTACCTCCCCCAGGGGTTGTTCTGTTCTGGGAGAGGAAAGGCGTCCTGCCTCCCCATTGGTCGGTGACGCCGGACTATTTCGGGCCCTCCTCGGGGAGAGAGAGAAGGCCTCTCGTCACCAACACCCGACAGTAGCATACCACACGGGAGCTCAGTCCACAGCAAGCTACCATGCTGGGCAAAAAGGGTCCATATCAGGGGATATCTTTACATAACACGTTTTTATTTTCTATAGATTACAGACCATTTCCATATTTGGAGTTCTGAATCCAGATTAGTCTTTTATGACATTGGGATTACTCCGAATATCACACATGAACATTTCCTATGGCTAGATATATTTTTTTTACCCCCAATCAAGGCTCAAGGTGATAGCTAACATTTTAAAACATGTAGGCATATTTTGTATTACTGGTTAATATAAGCTATCTAACTAGCAACTTGGCTAGCTAGTTTGTTACGGTTCGTTTTATCGTCATGAAATAAGTAGGTATGTAGCTACCTTGTGGTATGGTTATGTGAAATGGCAATATTTTCTTACAATATAGACACAATTGTGATTCCTGATTTATGTATTGACAGTTTGGAGTGGATCACAGACCAACACTACCACCACGTTGGGTCTGGACTGTGAGGGACCACCGCTGACAACCCAATCTTGTCATGTGTGCTCCCTCTCCGGCCTCTAGGTCACCAGCCTGCTCGTCATGGCGGCCACCTGTCACCATCGTTACGCGTGCCTGCGCGTCATCAGACTCAGCTGGACTCCATCACTTCCCTGATTACCTTCCGTATATATGTCACGCCCTTTGGTTCCTTCCCCAGGCGTCATTGTTTCTGTTTCCTGTCTGTAAGTTGTTTGTGTTTCTTATTTTGTATTATGTTGTGTTACTTTCTTAAAACACTCACTCCCTGAACTTGCTTCCCGACTCTCAGCGCACATCATTACAAATCTGCACCCAATCGCATCCATTGTCCATAACAAATAAGGCAGGCAGGGGTATTGAGGTTGTGCAACTTATTTTCCGGTAAATCAATAAAATACAATTTTAGCAAAAATTGATATAAGTTTGTATCTTTACAGAAAACGTGTTGTGATTGGAGCTCTGGATTTGCTATACTGCATTTTTGATTAAGTAATTGCTCAGATTTGCTTTGCGAAATAGCAACTTGGATTAAATATGACGACTTTTGCCTTTCCGTGCCTTGTATAGCCTACTATTGAATATGGTGTAAATGTATGCTCAGATATGTCGGCTTCGTGTGAAGAAGCACGGTGATTATCCTCGCCTTAACAGGTAAAATCATTTGGGTGCTGGACATTTCATGATTTGGATTTAGCCCATTTTCGATCAGACATACCTATGTCTAAAACAAAATGTCAGATATCCTGAAATATATAGATAAATATTTCCTCTGATATTGACCCTTTTCCCCCAGTGCAGTAGCTGCAATGCTTCATCAACACAGGAGCTTTCGGCAAGCCTCTTCACACACTGTATGCTACTGTAGTTTTATTTGTAAATGGCCATTTGTGTATGCTTCCAAGTCGAAACAGTTCACTGTATTCTGATGAAATGTTGTGAATTTTTTGTTCATTTTGGTGTTCGGCAGCAATCAGCAGTTTTTTTTGTCGTCATTCAAAGACAGACAAGTTTTCATGCAAATTTTTTCACTTGAGAAACACTGCAACAAACGTCATAGTTAGATGTAAAATGGTGACTCCTCGACAAAAAAATGAAAAATGAATTACAGAGTTATTGAGTTAGATTAATTCCACCATTTTGAGGAAGTTCACTTGTTGCTATAGCGTCTCAAGAGGGACAAACAGTAATATTGACGCTTTTTTCTCATTTTTCAAGCAAAGGGCTTTTAAAGTCCAATGCATCTGTTTTTATCTCAATTTCAAATAATTTCGGGTTAACAGTTAAGTACCTTACTGTGAATGTTTTCAATTAAAACCGTTTTTTTAAAAATGAAGAAAAAAACAAATCTCAGCAAATAGCCATTTCTCAAGCATAGGACTGTCTGAGTGGGGAAAGGAAAACTGAAAAATAGTTGTTATTGGCAGAGAGGTTTGGAACTCTTTCTTATTGGTCTATTAACTAATTTACCACCTGGTCATGTCACCATCCAGGCCAAAACTCCATCCCACACAACAGGCAAACATTTCAAGCGGTCTTTTCAAACAGCTCTTACACTAAAAGGGCATTATCATCATTTTCACAAATTTAAAGTATTATTCCAACCTCATAGTTTGGAAATATATACATTTGACTGCACTGCACCTTTAAGGGAGAATGTGAGGCACAGACTTCGCCAAGCCGAGTTCTGCTAGGAGCAAACCGAACCTAGTATGCGGATGCCTTTAGCCACAGCAGACCAAAATACAACCATAGCAATGCAACAAAAGACATGAAACCAGTAGAAACATACACAACAGTCACAACAGTAACATACCCACTGTTTCTTTAGAGATTCTGGCAATGAGTTTTCCCTTTTTCCTGCACTCTCTCTCCCTGTGAACCAGCTATGAGACATACTGTATCTCTCCTCGCTTAAGCTCTTCCTCTTGTACAGTGTGTGTTTATAGTACCCCACTGTGATGATGGGTTGCAAGGAAAATAACCCCTGTGTGATTATGGGTTTCTCTCTCTCTCAGGGCTCATTCTGTGTGTATATTACCTGTCCCAGGTAATAACTAGTTCTGTGGGGGCTGGGGTAGGAGTTGGGGGAGGGGCTAGGGAGGGGAGTGGAGGACACACAGCAAGGGAATGCAGCTCTAGCCCTGGATTCCTCTTCCCCATTGAGGGTCTCTCAGATTTTTCTTCGGCCCGAAACAAAGGCACCCTTCTTTTCTCTCTTCCTTTCCTTGTGGAAATCAATAGATGTAACACATAAATATTGGACAGAGCAATGTGGATAGAAACTATGTGACCTAACCAACCTCGGGGAAGAGAGGAAGGAGGGATGCATGCATTTGACAGGTATTCAAGCAGGGCCCCCTGTGCTTCACACAGAACCGTCTCCCATCAATGACCTATTTATTTATTTTTTACATTTTTAATTTCACCTTTATTTAACCAGGTAGACCTGTTGAGAACAAGTTCTCATTTACAACTGCAACCTGGCCAAGATAAAGCAAAGCAGTGCGACAAATACAACAACACAGAGTTACACAAAAACAAACGTACAGTCAATAACACAAAAGAAAATAAAAATAGACAAATCTATGTACAGTGTGTGCAAATGTAGAAGAGTAGGGAGGTCGGCAATATATAGGCCGTAGAGGCGAAAATAATTACACTTTAGCATTAATACTGAAGTGACAGATGTGCAGATGATGATGTGCAAGTAGAGATACTGGGGTGCAAAAGAGCAAGACGGTAAGTAATAATATGGTGATGAGGTAGTTGGTTGTGGTATTTGCAGATTGACTGTGTACAGGTACAGTGATCGGTAAGCTGCTCTGACAGCCGATGCTTAAAGTTAGAGAGGAGATAGAAGACTCCAACTTCAGAAATGTTTGCAATTTTTGTCATTGGCAGCAGAGAACTGGAAGGAAAGGCAGACAAAGTAAGTGTTGGCTTTGGGGATGACCTGTGCAATATACCCGCTGGAGCGCATGCTACGGGTGGGTGTTGCTATGGTGACCAGTGAGCTGAGATAAGGCGGGGCTTTACCTTGCAAAGACTTATAGATGACCTGGAGCCAGTGGGTTTGGCGACGGATATGTAGTGAGGGCCAGCCAATGAGAGCATACAGGTCGCAGTGGTGGGTAGTATATGAGGCTTTGGTGACAAAAGAGATGGCACTGTGATAGACTACATCCAGTTTGCTGAGTAGAGTGTTGGGGGCTATTTTGTAAATGACATCGCCGAAGTCAAGTATCGGTAGGAAAGTCAGTTTTACGAGGGTGTGTTTGGCGGCATGAGTGAAGGAGGCTTTGTTTGTCCATATATTACCATATGTCAGGGCCATATATTACCATACGTCAGGGCCATATATTACCGTATGTCAGGGCCATATGTTACAGTACATCAGGGCCATATATTACAGTACATCAGGGCCATATATTACAGTACATCAGGGCCATATATGACAGTACACCAGGGCCATATATTACAGTATATCAGGGCCATATATTACAGTACGTCAGGGCCATATGTTACAGTACATCAGGGCCATATATTACCGTATGTCAGGGCCATATGTTACAGTACATTGGGGCCATATATTACCGTACGTCAGGGCCATATGTTATGGTACATCAGGGCCATATATTACAGTACATCAGGGCCATATATGACAGTACACCAGGGCCATATATTACAGTATATCAGGGCCATATATTACAGTACGTCAGGGCCATATGTTACAGTACATCAGGGCCATATATTACCGTATGTCAGGGCCATATGTTACAGTACATTGGGGCCATATATTACCGTACGTCAGGGCCATATGTTATGGTACATCAGGGCCATATATTACCGTACGTCAGGGCCATATATTACAGTACATCAGGGCCATATATTACAGTACATCAGGGCCATATATTACAGTACATCAGGGCCATATATTACCGTATGTCAGGGCCATATGTTACAGTACATTGGGGCCATATATTACCGTACGTCAGGGCCATATGTTATGGTACATCAGGGCCATATATTACCGTACGTCAGGGCCATATATTACAGTACATCAGGGCCATATATTACAGTACATCAGGGCCATATATTACCGTATGTCAGGGCCATATGTTACAGTATGTCAGGGCCATATATTACCATACGTCAGGGCCATATATTACCATACGTCAGGGCCATATATTACAGTATATCAGGGCCATATGTTACAGTACATTGGAGCCATATATTATGGTACATCAGGGCTATATGTCACAGTACATTCGGGCCATATATTATGGTACATCAGGGCCATATATTACAGTATATCAGGGCCATATGTTACAGTACATTGGGGCCATATGTTATGGTACATCAGGGCTATATGTTACAGTACATTGGGGCCATATATTATGGTACACCAGGGCCATATATTACGGTACATCAGGGCCATATATTACAGTACATCAGGGCCATATATTACAGTAAATCAGGGCCATATATTACAGTACATCAGGGCCATATATTACAGTACCACGGGGCCATATATTACAGTACATCAGGGCCATATATTACAGTATATCAGGGCCATATATTACAGTACATTGGGGCCATATGCTATGGTACATTGGGGCCATATATTATGGTACATCAGCATCATATATTACGGTACATTACAGTAACATTTGGGGAGCCAAGTGGAATACAAAAAGGTGGGCTTGACTCTAAGACACAGCCAAACGTTTTAGGTAACACAGAATCAGAACGTCACTTTTTTTTTAAAGTTGGCGATAGTCAGGCGAAGAAGAACATCTGGCTGATCAGAAGGCTAATAACTGCCTCCCCACTTACATCTTAAAGTGGTTTCTTCCTATTTCTCTTAAGTTCTATTTAAGATCATTCAGATTGAACGCTGAAAGATGCACATGTTTAAACAGACTGGTGGGTGTGAGGGTGGAGAAAAGAAAGATAAAAAAATATTTTAAAAAAGCAAAGACACAAAACACAAGTAGATCTTTGATGTCTGCGCATTTTACTCACTACTCCTTCAAGCAAAGCCTTGGTGAGATCCCAGGATCGATAAATTGCAAGGGAATTTAGGGTTTGGTTCCTTCTGTTCCCTCCGTCGTGTGCCATACCCCCGGAACGTGCCTTGGTTTGTTGGCCCTAGTTGCATTTTCATTGTGCCAAGTGGCTCGTTCTAAACATCATAATGATTACTCTTAAAGAAAAGCACCTCTTGGGAATGGTAAGAGTCATTCTAAACATCATAATGATTGCTCTTAAATAAAATCACCTCTTGGGGAAGAGTTGGACTGTTGTTGAAAAATGATGATCCCAAAACAATTAAGTTACTGTGGCGAAGCAAGTATAGGATTCTACCTTGCTGCATCATCCAATCAATTTAGGTATAGGAAGAGAGACGAGAGAATAAGAAGGAGTTTGTCCTCAAGCTGAAGTCATCTTGGGCCAAAGATCCCAATTATCCAATCAATGAGCCTGTTACTGGAAGCCTTTGATGATGCTCCATGTTCAGCCTGTCCCATTACAGAGCAGCAAGGGACACCTGTTCAGCCTGTCCCACTACAGAGCAGGCAGGGACTCCTCTGTTCAGCTTGTCCCACTACAGAGCAGCCAGGGACTCCTCTGTTCAGCCTGTCCCACTACAGAGCAGCCAGGGACTCCTCCGTTCAGCCTGTCCCACTACAGAGCAGCCAGGGACTCCTCTGTTCAGCCTGTCCCACTACAGAGCAGCCAGGGACTCCTCTGTCCAGCCTGTCCCACTACAGAGCAGCCAGGGACTCCTCTGTTCAGCCTGTCCCACTACAGAGCAGCCAGGGAGTACTCTGTTCCGATTGTCCCACTACAGAACAGACAGGGACTCCTCTGTTCAGCCTGTCCCACTACAGAGCAGCCAGGGACTCCTCTGTTCAGCCTGTCCCACTACAGAGCAGCCAGGGACTCCTCTGTTCAGCCTGTCCCACTACAGAGCAGCCAGGGACGCCTCTGTTCAGTCTGTCCCACTACAGAGCAGCCAGGGACTCCTCTGTTCAACCTGTCCCACTACAGAGCAGCCAGGGACTCCTCTGTTCAGCCTGTCCCACTACAGAGCAGCCAGGGACTACTCTGTTCCGATTGTCCCACTACAGAGCAGACAGGGACTCCTCTGTTCAGCCTGTCCCACTACAGAGCAGCCAGGGACTCCTCTGTTCAGCCTGTCCCACTACAGAGCAGCCAGGGACTCCTCCGTTCAGCATGTCCCACTACAGAGCAGCCAGGGACTCCGCTGTTCAACCTGTCCCACTACAGAGCAACCAGGGACTCCTTTGTTCAGCCTGTCCCACTACAGAGCAGCCAGGGACTCCTCTGTTCAGCCTGTCCCACTACAGGACAGCCAGGGACTCCTCTGTTCAGCCTGTCCCACTACAAAGCAGCCAGGGACTCCTCTGTTCAGCCTGTCCCACTACAGAGCAGCCAGAGACTCATCCGTTCAGCCTGTCCCACTACAGAGCAACCAGGGACTCCTCTGTTCAGCCTGTCCCACTACAGAGCAGCCAGGGAGTACTCTGTTCCGATTGTCCCACTACAGAACAGACAGGGACTCCTCTGTTCAGCCTGTCCCACTACAGAGCAGCCAGGGACTCCTCTGTTCAGCCTGTCCCACTACAGAGCAGCCAGGGACTCCTCTGTGTAGCCTGTCCCACTACAGAGCAGCCAGGGACTCCTCTGTGTAGCCTGTCCCACTACAGAGCAGCCAGGGACACCTCTGTGTAGCCTGTCCCACTACAGAACAGACAGGGACTCCTCTGTTCAGCCTGTCCCACTACAGAGCAGCCAGGGACTCCTCTGTGTAGCCTGTCCCACTACAGAACAGACAGGGACTCCTCTGTTCAGCCTGTCCCACTACAGAGCAGCCAGGGACTCCTCTGTGTAGCCTGTCCCACTACAGAGCAGCCAGGGACACCTCTGTACAGCCAGCAGTCTGTTTTCTCAACCCTCTGAATTTTTCTCATGGATGGACACTGCTTTTTTTCTGTTTTTCTTCTTTATTGTGGAGCTTAGATGCAGAATTAGATGCATCAGTGTTTAAGGCCGACAGATGGAGAAGTAATTCCTTACCATGTTTTACTTATGTGTTTATTCAACCACAGATTAAGGTCGTATATTTCCTTTTCTCCCACCCCTCAACAGATTTCTTGTTCTCGTCCCCTATCCCCTTCGACCCTGGCTTAAAAAGAAAGTACAGCGCCTCAGATTTGATCCCCTATTATACACTATTGTAGGGCCCAGCGAACAGGGCGTGGCAAAAGCTAAATTCCACTACTTTCGGGGCAATCGGCTCATCACTCCTTTAAATCCCTGGTGAGAGGCTGAGATTGCCCTTAAGGGTGGCTCATGCCCTGATGGCCAGTAATGTGAGGAAACAAAGGACACATCGAAGTGCCCAGAGAGTTAGTGTGAGTAGGCGGACATAGGCTATAGGTTGGAGCTGACCAGAGTGTCATGTATTGTAAACTGGGACGGGATGCAATATATCGAGAGCTTGGAATTATAAGGTCTATTGGCATTTTAGTCAAAATGTAGTTCTTGACATTGCCTTGTTCTGTTCAGTGTTTCTCTACCTATTTGGTACTCTAAATATCCCCCAAATCATGTTGTTAAGTTCAAAAGAAAACAAGATTTTTTTTAAATGAAGCTGATACCATTCAAACAAGTGAGGGATCGGAACATTAATGCCAATTATCTCAAACAGCTATGGATATGACTGGTGAGTTTGCAAGATGTAAGCTTGGGGTTTGATACAGTGTTCTGTATATTGGGCATATAGACTAGCTAGGGTATAGGGTGAATTAGGAAGGAATCTAAGAGAACAGGCCCAAAGTATCTCAGTCTACAATGCTACTCCCCTTCTAGCTATGTCGACAGTCCTCCCTCAATGTCCTAACCAGCATGAAAGTTCTAGTTAGGTCTGTCTAACTCCAAATGTCATTCTAGTTCAAGATCTTTGACAAATAATGGTGGTAATCGTGGCGTTTCATCCTGCTCCTACTTAGTTCCCTTCACTTTGAAAGCAAATTCCTTGAATAACAGTGGTTACATCACATTGGTACTAGCATTCATTCAACATCTCACAAACTCACTTTTGTCTCTTTTTGTCAGTCACAGTAAAGCTAATTAGATGTTTTCTGAAGAAATCCCACTGTCTGGGACACTGACTCCGTTTGGGACACCGACTCCGTTTGGGACACTGACTCCATCTGGGACACCGACTCCATCTGGGACACTGACTCTGTCTGGGACACTGACTCCATCTGGGACACTGACTCAGTCTGGGACACTGACTCCATCTGGGACACTGACTCAGTCTGGGACACTGACTCCATCTGGGACACTGATTCCGTCTGGGACACAAACTCTGTCTGGGACACTGACTCCATCTGGGACACCGACTCTGTCTGGGACACTGACTCCATCTGGGACACTGAATCCGTCTGGGACACTGACTCTGTCTGGGACACTGACTCTGTCTGGGACACCGACTCCGTTTGGGACACTGACTCCGTTTGGGACACCGACTCCGTTTGGGACACTGACTCCATCTGGGACACTGACTCCATCTGGGACACCAACTCCATCTGGGACACTGACTCTGTCTGGGACACTGACTCCATCTGGGACACCGACTCCATCTGGGACACCGACTCCATCTGGGACACTGACTCAGTCTGGGACACTGACTCCATCTGGGACACTGATTCCGTCTGGGACACCAACTCTGTCTGGGACACTGACTCTATCTGGGACACTGACTCAGTCTGGGACACTGACTCCATCTGGGACACTGATTCCGTCTGGGACACCAACTCTGTCTGGGACACTGACTCTATCTGGGGTAAATTGGGAACAGCCTCCCGAGGACATCCTAAAAGGTGTGGGAACCGTGTTTCCCAGCTGTTTCCCTGTTCTCCATCTAAATCCTCCTGCCTGGTGGAGTCAGTTTGAGAAGCCGCCTTCTGTGTTTTAACTCTGATTGATTAGAGAGAAAAAAATTGTAGCCTCCCTCAGGAAACCCTGTGCACCAGAGGACTTCTATCACAATCTCTCTGAGACTAAGGCGAGGGGTGTCACCCGTCACTCTCATCCCTCTGCCCCCTCCTGCACACAGCTAGAGCGGTGCATTCTGGGAGTTGTAATCAGACACAGACACATGGTTTTGTAACTATTCACCAGGGTTGGGATCAATTCCATTTCAATTCAGTCATTGAAGTGAATTGACTGAAACAAAAGGAAATTGACCCCAACCCTGCAATTCACTGCAAGAGGTTTTCAGTCCACTCTCCTACCTTTTCAGACCACTCTCCTACCTTTTCAGACCACTCTCCTACCTTTTCAGACCACTCTCCTACCTTTTCAGACCACTCTCCTACCTTTTCAGACCACTCTCCTACCTTTTCAGTCCACTCTCCTATCTTTTCAGACCACTCTCCTATCTTTTCAGACCACTCTCCTACCTTTTCAGACCACTCTCCTACCTTTTCAGACCACTCTCCTACCTTTTCAGACCACTCTCCTACCTTTTCAGTCCACTCTCCTATCTTTTCAGACCACTCTCCTACCTTTTCAGACCACTCTCCTACCTTTTCAGACCACTCGCCTACCTTTTCAGACCACTCTCCTACCTTTTCAGACCACTCTCCTACCTTTTCAGACCACTCTCCTATCTTTTCAGACCACTCTCCTACCTTTTCAGACCACTCTCCTACCTTTTCAGACCACTCTCCTACCTTTTCAGACCACTCTCCTATCTTTTCAGACCACTCTCCTATCTTTTCAGACCACTCTCCTACCTTTTCAGACCACTCTCCTACTTTTTCAGACCACTCTCCTACCTTTTCAGACCACTCTCCTACCTTTTCAGACCACTCTCCTACCTTTTCAGACCACTCTCCTACCTTTTCAGACCACTCTCCTACCTTTTCAGACCACTCTCCTACCTTTTCAGACCACTCTCCTATCTTTTCAGACCACTCTCCTATCTTTTCAGACCACTCTCCTATCTTTTCAGACCACTCTCCTACCTTTTCAGACCACTCTCCTACCTTTTCAGACCACTCTCCTACCTTTTCAGACCACTCTCCTACCTTTTCAGACCACTCTCCTATCTTTTCAGACCACTCTCCTACCTTTTCAGACCACTCTCCTACCTTTTCAGACCACTCTCCTACCTTTTCAGACCACTCTCCTACCTTTTCAGTCCACTCTCCTATCTTTTCAGACCACTCTCCTATCTTTTCAGACCACTCTCCTACCTTTTCAGACCACTCTCCTACCTTTTCAGACCACTCTCCTATCTTTTCAGACCACTCTCCTACCTTTTCAGACCACTCTCCTACCTTTTCAGACCACTCTCCTACCTTTTCAGACCACTCTCCTACTTTTTCAGACCACTCTCCTATCTTTTCAGACCACTCTCCTATCTTTTCAGACCACTCTCCTATCTTTTCAGACCACTCTCCTACCTTTTCAGACCACTCTCCTACCTTTTCAGACCACTCTCCTACCTTTTCAGACCACTCTCCTATCTTTTCAGACCACTCTCCTACCTTTTCAGACCACTTTCCTATCTTTTCAGACCACTCTCCTACCTTTTCAGACCACTCTCCTATCTTTTCAGACCACTCTCCTATCTTTTCAGACCACTCTCCTACCTTTTCAGACCACTCTCCTATCTTTTCAGACCACTCTCCTACCTTTTCAGACCACTCTCCTATCTTTTCAGACCACTCTCCTACCTTTTCAGACCACTCTCCTATCTTTTCAGACCACTCTCCTACCTTTTCAGACCACTTTCCTATCTTTTCAGACCACTCTCCTACCTTTTCAGACCACTCTCCTACCTTTTCAGACCACTCTCCTATCTTTTCAGACCACTCTCCTATCTTTTCAGACCACTCTCCTACCTTTTCAGACCACATCTGTGTTTATGGGCCTGGTCCACTACTAAAAAAGCCAAGACTAATGGATTACAAAAGCACATAAATTTGACTTTTCTAGGATGTGGTCATTGTTAAAAGCCGGTATAAGGAGCTGTTCCAACATGGCTGTGAGGAAGCAACAATACAATATATCCTGATTCATCAGTAGAATAGAGAGGATGATATACTGTTATTGAAGGTAGAGCATGCTAGCACTGCTAATTGGTATTTTGTTGGAAAGAAAGGAATGTATGATTCAGGCTGTTTGCTGGTGGTATATGTGTTTATGGAACATTTGAATGTGAATTCATAGATTAGGTGGCTGTGGTTGTTCCATATAACATTTTGTGACGGTTGAGAGTTACTGCATTACTGTGTAATCCAACCTATTTTACTTTGACCAGACATGAATAACATCTCTGACTCAATAATGATGATTATGTGACTGCGTTTTGCAGGGTTGGCCTCAGTTTTACCTAAGTACTTGTAGTTCAAATCAAATCAAATCAAATCAAATCAAATGTATTTATATAGCCCTTCGTACATCAGCTGATATCTCAAAGTGCTGTACAGAAACCCAGCCTAAAACCCCAAACAGCAAACAATGCAGGTGTAAAAGCACGTAGTTGTAGTTCTCTTTGTCCTTTCTATCCTCATTCTTCACCTTGTCCTTTAGTACTATCTTTAGTACTATCTCAGAGAGGTTGTGCATTTTTAAACATCACGGTTCTTTCCAATGGAATGGAATTAAAGCTGCTCTCTCCTTCAGGCACACAGCCCTGCCTTGTTCAGTCTGAGTAATAAGCCCAGTGGTGGCACTTTATTGGAATGTGCCGGGCATTTCAAGAAGACGATGAGGCGGAAGGGAAAGGGGTTTAAAAATAAACATGTCACTAAGATCAATTACGGCTGAATTAGACTGCGGCACATCTTTCTCTTGTGGCCCAGCGCTCGCTGGTTAGTGGACGAGTCGGGCGAACTGGCGTCATTACTCAGAGGGATGGTGTGACACTACACTGATGGAATATCGCGTCTCTCGACCATGCTGATTCAAGTTACGCTGGGCTACCTTGCTAAATGGGTTTAAATGTTTAATTTGCTGCTCAGGAAGCGAGATCACATCTTTGGAGGATAGCGTAGCTGTAATTTATCCAAACTCCCCAGTGGAGAGGGAGTTCTTTTGGAGAAACCAGGAAGTTGAGGGAAAGGTGCCTGCACTGTGTTGTTGTTGTACACCCCAGAGCTTCATGGGTAGATTTGGGAGGAGATGAGAGGTCCCTTGGAATGTATCTGAAGTACAATATCTCTCATATAACGTCCAGTAAAATATGTTATGTTCCATGTTTAAACCAATGCAAGACCTGCTCCTCTTGTTGACCGACCTACATTAAAAAGGCGTATTGGGATTAGTCTTTAACAGGTTTTACAGAAGGAAGCATACTTGAAGTGGATAAAAATGGGCACACAAGAGTCCGATTGACATATTGCATATTTAAAACTCAACCTCTTCCCCCCTTTCCATCTCTGAAAACAACACATTCCCTGTGAGTACAGTGTAGTGGACTACTTCCCCTACTCCCCGCCACACTAAAAACAGGCATTGTCACTCCAATCACTATAGTCCCTATTAATGCTGGTGTGTGTGGGTGCTTTATTTACTGAGCCAGCAGTGGCACGAGTAATGATCTGCAGTAATTTATTACATTTTCCATCAAAGCCGCCACTTATGGGGAGGCCGGTTAGAGGGTGGATGGGGGTGGAGGGTGTTGGTGATTGGTAGTGCATTATCGTGCAGCTCATCCTTAAAGGAATACTTCAGAATTTTGGCAATAAGGCCCTTGATCTACTTCCCCAGAGTCAGATGAACTTGTGGATACCACCATTTAAAGGAAGTTGCTAACTACCACTAGCGCAATTACTAACAAGCATTAGCAAAATGACTGAAAATGTATGGGTATCTGTTAGCATGCTAGCAGATACCCATAGACTTCCAGTCATTGTGCTAATGCTAGTTAGCATTGGCTCACGAAACAACCTCTAACTTCCTTCATACTGGACACAGATACATACAAATGGTATCCACAAATTCATCTGACTCTGGGGAAGTAGATACAGTGCCTCATTGCCAAAATCCTGAAGTATCCCTTTAATGAGTGCGGATTAGAGGGGATGATCCAGGCTTTGCAAACCCCTGGTCCAGCGATGGAGAGATCAAAGCTCTCGGAAGGTTGGGAATTCCATGCAGATAACAGTAATAATAAACTAAATGACTTCAACCACCTCCCACCCAATACACCCTGATGCCTAGCCTAGCACTAACCCTACCCCATCCCTCGCCCTCGCCCTAACCCGAACCCTAACCCTAACACTAACCCTACCCCATCCCTCGCCCTACCCCTAACCCTAACCCTAACCCTAACACTAACCCTAACCCTAACACTAACCCTACCCCTAACCCTAACCCTAACCCTAACACTAACCCTAACCCTAACACTAACCCTACCCCATCCCTCGCCCTAACTCTAACCCTAACCCTAACCCTAACCCTAACCCTAACACTAACCCTAACCCTAACCCTAACCCTAAAACTAACCCTAACCCTAACCCTACCACATCCCTCGCCCTAACCCTAACACTAACCCTAACCCTAACCCTAACCCTAACACTAACCCTACGCCATCCCTCGCCCGCAAAGGGCACTGATTATATTTCTCCACAACGATTTGTTCATTTCATTATTTGTGGAGTTGTCGCGTGTGAGAAGATAACAAAGAATGTTTGGAAACAGGATTTTTTTTCACCGGTTTAGGTTAGTGTTTTGTCTTAGAGGTTTTATGGAATGTTTAACTAACTGTCAATATCTGAAAGCATTCATTAAATAGGGGAGAGTTTACATGCTTGTTTCTCAGTCATGTACGTGCGTTATGGTAATTAATCCTCTGCTGTGTCCAGTCCCCCTAGCCGAGGGACACATCTGTGACCAAATACTGCTTCCAATCCAATGCCACCAGCCTCCCACTGAAGGGCATCATCAGATGGACTAACCCCAGTTAACAGTCACATACGGAGAATAGAGGCATTATAGGTAGTGTCATAGGGGCTATTTTCTTATTTGAAATACACTACATGGCTCGGGTCTATTATATAATTTGAAATACACTACATGGCTCAGGTCTATTTTATAATTTGATATACACTACATGGCTCAAATGAGTGGATTTGGCTATTTCAGCACCACCCGTTGCTGACAGGTATATAAAATCGAGCACACGGCCATGCAATCTCCATAGACAAACATTGGCAGTAGAATGGCCTGGAATTAAGATCTCAGTGACTTTTAACATGGCACCGTCATAGGATGCCACATTTCCAACAGGTCAGTTCGTCAAATTTCTTTTGAATCATTTGAAATATAACACTTTTGCTGCTACGACGAACAATTACAATAACATTATTCATCATAATATTAATATCAACCTTTGATTTCCCTTTTATTTAACCAGGTAGGCCAGTTGAGAACAAGTTCTCATTTACAACTGCTACCTGGCCAAGATAAAGCAAAGCAGTGTGACTAAAACAACACAGTTACACATGGGATAAACAAACGTACAGTCAATAACACAATAGAAAAACATGTATACAGTGTGTAAATGAAGTAAGGAGGTAAGGCAATAAATAGGCCAATAGTGGCGACGTAATTACAATTTAGCAATTAACACAAGTTAATTAACACTAATATATGTGCAGATGAGGATGTGCAAGTAGAAATACTGGTGTGCAAAAGAGCAGAAAAACAAAAACAAATATGGGGATGAAGTAGGTAGTTGGTTGGATGGGCTATTTACAGATGGGCTGTATATAGCTGCAGCGATCGGTAGGCTACTCCGACAGTTGATGTTTAAAGTTAGTGAGGGTGACATACGTCTCCAACTAGAGCGATTTTTGCAATTAGTTGAGGTCATTGGCAGCAGAGAACTGGAAGGAAAGGCTGCCAAAGGAGGTGTTTGCTTTTGGGATGACCAGTGAGATATACCTGCTGGAGCGCATGCTACAGGTGGGTGCTGCTATGGTGACCAGTGAGCTGAGATAAGGCAAAGCTAGACCTAGTAAAGACTTAGAGATTACCTGGAGCCAGTGGGTTTGGCGACGAATATGTAGCGATGACCAGCCAATGAGAGCATACCTGGTCGCAGTGGTGGGTGGTATATGGGGCTTTGGTGACAAAATGTTGATGGAGGGGTGCAAAACTGTTGTCCGGGGTTGGGGTAGCCAGGTGGAAAGCATGGCCAGCCGTAGAGAAATGCTTAATGAAATTCTCGATTATCGTGGATTTATCAGTGGTGACTGTTTCCTAGCCTCCGTGCAGTGGGTAACTGGGAGAAGGTACTCTTATTCTCCATGGACTTTACAGTGTCCCAAAACGTTTTGGAATGAGTTCTGCTGGATGCAAATTTCTGTTTGAAAAAGCTTGCCTTTGCTTTCCTAATTGTCTGTGTGTATTGGTTCCTGACTTCCCTGAAAAGTTGCATATCCCGGGGACTATTCGATACTTGTGCAGTATGCCACAGGGTGTTGTTGTGCTGGTCAAGGGCAGTAAATTCTGGACTGAACCAAGGGCTATATCTGTTCTTAGTACTACATTTTTTGAAAGGGCAATGCTTATTTAAGCACTTTTAAAGAATAACCAGGCATCCTCTACTGACGGGATGAGGTCAATATCCTTCCAGGATACCCGGGCCAGGTCGATTAGAAAGGCCTGCTCGCAGAAGTGTTTTATTGAGCGTTTGACAGTGGTCGTTTCACCGCGGATGTAACGGCGTTCTTCGTTTGTCGAAAGAAAGTCGGACCGAAATGCAGCGTGGTGGTTACTCATGTCTTTAATGAATGAATCGCGGTACATGAAATAACTGATACAAATACAAAACAACAAAACGGAACGTGAAACTTAATACAGCCTATCTGGTGAAACTACACAGAGACATGAACAATCACCCATGGAATACAAAGTGAAACCCAGGCTACCTAAATACGGTTCCCCATCAGAGACAACAAGAATCACCTGACTCTGATTGAGAACTGCCTCAGGCAGCCAAGCCTATACTAGACACACCCCTAATCAACCACAATCCCAATGCCTACAAAAACCCCAATACGACAATACAATAAACCCATGTCACACCCTGGCCTGAACAAATAATTAAAGAAAACACAAAATACTAAGACCAAGGCGTGACAGCGGACCCATAGCGGACGCAGGCAATGAGGCAGTGCTCGCTGAGAACCTGGTTGAAAACAGCAGAGGTGTATTTAGAGGGTTGGTCAGAATTCTATTTATGAGGGTGCCCATGTTTATAGATTTGGGGTTGTACCTGGTAGGTTCTTTGATCATTTCTGTGAGATTGAGGGCATCTACCTGAGATTGTACTGTAGGACGGCCGCCGTGTTAAGCATATCCCAATTTAGGTCACTTTGCAGTACGAACTCTGACGATAGATGGGGGGCAATCAATTCACATATGGTGTCCAGGGCACAGCTGGGAGCTGAGGGGGGTGTATAACAAGCAGAAACAGTGAGGGAATTATTTCTGGAGAGATGGATCTTTAAAAGTAGAAGCTCAAACTGTTTGGGCATAGACCTGGATAGTATGACAGAACTCTGCAGTCTATCTCTACAGTAGATTACAATTCCGCCCCTTTTAGCAGTTCTGTCTTGACAGAAAATGTTGTAATTGGGGATGGAAATTTCAGAATTTTTGGTGGCCTTCTTAAGCCAGGATTCAGACACGGCTAGGACATCAGGGATGGGTGAGTGTGCTAAAGCAGTGAATAAAACAAACTGAGGGAGGAGGCTTCTAATGTTAACATAAATAAACCCAAGGCTTTTACGTTTGCAGAAGTCAACAAATTTGAGCGGCTGGGGACACACAGGTTCTTGGTTAACCTCTACATCACCAGAGGAACAGAGGAGGAGTAGGACGAGGGTACGGCTAAAGGCTATAAGAACTGGTTGTCTAGTGCGTTGGGAACAGAGAATTAAAGGACCAGATTTCTGGCCGTGGTATGATAGATTCAGGGCATAGTGTACAGACAAGGGTATGGTAGGGTGCGAGTACAGTGGGGGTAAACCTAGGCATTGAGTGACGATAAGAGAGGTTGCATCTCTGGAGGCGCCAGTTAAGCTAGGTGCGGTCTCCGCATGTGTGGGGGGTAGGACAAGGGGGCTATCTGAGGCATGTTGAGCAGGACTAGGGGCTCCACAGTAAAATACAACAATGAGACATGCCCTAAACAACAGTATAGGCATATTGACATTAGAGAGAGGCATAAAGCAATCAAAGGTGTTGATTGGGAGAGCTAAAACGGGTGAGACAACAACGGATAAACAGCTAAGACAACAACAACTGGTAAATGGCGATAAATGGGCAGAGAGGGTCAGTTAGCTACATACAGGGCCTGAGGTTGAGGCTGGGGATAAACAAAATGAAGTAAACAAAATGAAGTACCATGTTAATGAACAGTCCAGCAGGCATCAGCTGTGTAGCCGAGTGATCATAGGGTTCAATGAGCACCAATAGATGAAACAGGGAGCTGTTCGGTAGTTGATTACTACGCTGGGCGAGCGAGAGACACAGTGTTTAGGAAGCTAGCGGGCTGGGACTAGCAGATGGATCTTCACCACATCCACAAAGCAGAGGCCGGTTGAGAGCACATCAGCCGAATTACGTCAGCAGATCAGGAGACCAGTCGTGATGGATCGGCGGAGCTCCGTGTCGACAAAGGGTCCAGGCCAAATTGACAAGAGGGGTATTGTAGTTGGTGTACTTACTTTCCTAGCTGGGAGGTGGGCCTAGCTCGAGGCTAGCTCGAGGCTAACTGGTGCATGCTTCTGAACAAGGGCGTTAGCCACAATAGCCCCTCGGTAGCAGCTAGCAAGCTGCGAAGATATGGTGTAATGGTCCAGAGCTTGCGGCAGGAATCTGGTGATGTAGTGGGGGAAAAGCTCAGCTCAGGGCTGATATTGCGCTGTGCAGACTGGCAGGTATTATCCGGGCTATAGCGGCTGGTGTCCGAGCTAAAGGTAAAGACAGCTAGCAGTGGCTAATAATGACTAAATAGCTAGTAGCTAATTAGCTGGCTAGCTGATGATGGCTAGTTCTGATGGAGATTCCAGTTATAAGGTCTAAAAAAGTAGCATGTCCGTACCACGTTGGGTGAGGCGGGTTGCAGGAAGGTATATTTAATTCGAAAATGGAAAAAAAGTGGAAAAAAACGAAAAATTCAGAATATTTATTTACATGGGACAAAAACAAATATGTCTTGCTGCTGCACCATCTTGGAAAAAAATAATCATCACAAAATGTATACGATAATATCTACCTTCCGTCTGTCTGGAGGTGTGATTTAGTGAACGCAGAGTTCCAATAGCATTTGAATAACGTTACAGTGATGTTATTAATCACAAAATGTACATGATAATATCTACCATCTGGAGTTGTGATTTAGTGAAAGGGTGGTGAGACTTTAGTCAAGCAGGGGTTGAAATCCCCCACCTCCCACCTCAATCCCAGAAGGAGGGGAGATACGGAGACAGGCTAAGGCAGGCTGACAGACACAGAGGTAATTATTATTCAGTGATTCGCTGAGAGCCAGCTAATATAATGGCCGCTGTTGCATTTATCGACGCAAAACAGGGCCCCTAATGAAACTTGAGTCAGAGTGGCTCTGGAGTGGCTCGTCAGTCTGTGGAAGATTTTCAACAAAACTGTGTGTGTGTGTGTGTGTGTGTGTGTGTGTGTGTGTGTGTGTGTGTGTGTGTGTGTGTGTGTGTGTGTGTGTGTGTGTGTGTGTGTGTGTGTGTATGTGTCTGTCAATCTCTCTATCTCTCCCTCTGTGTGTGTGTGTGTGTGTGTGTGTGTGTGTGTGTGTGTGTGTGTGTGTCTGTCTGTCTGTCTGTCTGTCTGTCTGTCTGTCTGTCTGTCTGTCTGTCTGTCTGTCCCGTTCCGTTCCGTTCCGTTCCGTTCCAAATCCATTGTTACTTCTTGTGCCCATTGGCTGGATGTTGAATACAACTTGGATCCGAGCTGCCCATTTGTTTAACATCATTTAAAAAAATGTTTTTACATTGAATAACAGGTGGCATTTCAAACAAAGCCATGTCATTATTTAAATAAAGTGTCTGAAAAATAATTCATAATCAACCTATAAATGTATATGGTAAATACTTTACAATAAAGATAAATCAACTAATGTTATTGAATATAAAGTGTAACACATAATCATAATGAATCACTTTTCGGACCTGTGTGACTGACTTGTTTTAGGGTGGCAGTTAGCCTAGTGGTTAGCGTGGCAGTTAGCCTAGTGGTTAGGGTGGCAGGTAGCCTAGTGGTTAGCGTGGCAGTTAGCCTAGTGGTTAGCGTGGCAGTTAGCCTAGTGGTTAGGGCGGCAGTTAGCCTACTGGTTAGGGTGGCAGTTAGCCTAGTGGTTAGGGTGGCAGTTAGCCTAGTGGTTAGGGTGGCAGTTAGCCTAGTGGTTATCGTGGCAGTTAGCCTAGTGGTTAGGGTGGCAGGTAGCCTAGTGGTTAGGGCAGCAGTTAGCCTAGTGGTTAGCGTGACAGTTAGCCTAATGGTTAGCGTGACAGTTAGCCTAGTGGTTAGCGTGGCAGTTAGCCTAGTGGTTAGCGTGTCAGTTAGCCTAGTGGTTAGCGTGGCAGTTAGCCTAGTGGTTAGGGTGGCAGGTAGCCTAGTGGTTAGGGCAGCAGTTAGCCTAGTGGTTAGCGTGACAGTTAGCCTAATGGTTAGCGTGACAGTTAGCCTAGTGGTTAGCGTGGCAGTTAGCCTAGTGGTTAGCGTGTCAGTTAGCCTAGTGGTTAGCGTGGCAGTTAGCCTAGTGGTTAGGGTGGCAGGTAGCTGACAAGGTCAAAATCTGTTGTTCTGCCCCTGAACAAGGCAGTTACTGGCCCTATATAGTATTGTAGATACTATATAGTATTGTAGTTACTATATAGTATTGGCCCTATATAGTATTGTAGTTACTATATAGTATTGTAGTTACTGGCCCAACACTCTAACCACTAGGCTACCTGGTAATTTTGGCCATGGCCCAGGCTTACATTTAAAGGATGAAAACTGACTTCTCATTCTTATACAGTTCCTTCATAAAGGATTCATACCCCTTAACTTATTCCACATTTTGTTTTGTTACAGCCTGAATTCAAAATTGATTAAATATATTTTTTTCTCACCCATCCACACACAATACCCCATAACGACAAAGTGAAAACATGTTTTCACACCCCTTAGTCAATACATGTTCGAATCACTTTTGGCAGCGATTACAGCTGCGAGTATTTCTTGGTGAGTCTCTAAGAGCTTTTCACAGATGGATTGTACAATATTTGCACATTATTCTTGATTTTTTTTAATTTTTGTTCACAAGCCCCCACTTCATAAACCTCTGTCTTATCTAACTTTTCTGCTGAAGTATAGACATCTGAGTTGCTTAACCCGTTCACAGGATTGGTTAACAGTTGAGGTTCCTAACCCGTTCACAGGACTAGTTAACAGTTGAGGTTCCTAACCCGTTCACAGGATTAGTTAACTATCGAGGTTCCTAACCCGTTCACAGGACTAGTTAACTCTCGAGGTTCCTAACCCGTTCACAGGATTAGTTAACTATCGAGGTTCCTAACCCTTTCACATGATTAGTTAACAGTTGAGGCTCCTAACTTGTTCACAGGATTGGTTAACTCTTGAGGTTCCTAACCCGTTCACAGGATTGGTTAACTCTTGAGGTTCCTAACCCTTTTACAGGATTGGTTAACTCTTAACGTTCCTAACTCGTTCACAGGATTAGTTACCTCTTGAGGTTCCTAACTGTTAAGGGAATTTTTATCAATGATGACTAATTATGTATACATTTCAATCAGGACTGACTAATCCAAATACTATTATGTTACTGTATATGTACTAATCAGAATACTATTCTGTATGTGTATGAGTTTTCTTTCTTGATCCCAGTACTGAATATAATGTGTGTGAATGTGGTCAAGAGTTTAGAACAATGACTGTCTGTTCCTTGGTATAAATGAATTAACTATATCTCCAGACTGACTAGAATGCTTATCTACACTGGCTGACCTTGGCTCTAGGCGAGGAGGGAAGGCTTGAGAACTATAGAGCCTTTCTACCAGTGTCAAGAAGAGACGGAACATTTAGAAAACGCTGACGTCATTTTCAGTTTATAACCTGTGGTAAACTGTATCGTAGTCAGTACTCTCGTGAATAAAGGCTGCTATTTTACTTTAAGACCGGTCTCTGTCTATTTCTATAAAATAAGGGTCTTACAAATTCTTATGAATTGACAGTGTTTCATTTTAATTGGGTATTAGAACAGAGGAATTAAATTCCTGCAACACTAACCCGATCACAGGATTAGCTAACTGTTGAGGTTCCTAACCCGATCACAGGATTAGCTAACTGTTGAGGTTCCTAACCCATTCACAGGATTGGTTAACTACATTTACATTTACATTTAAGTCATTTAGCAGACGCTCTTATCCAGAGCGACTTACAAATTGGTGCATTCACCTTATGACATCCAGTGGAACAGCCACTTTACAATAGTGCATCTAAATCTTTTAAGGGGGGTGAGAAGGATTACTTTATCCTATCCTAGGTATTCCTTAAAGAGGTGGGGTTTCAGGTGTCTCCGGAAGGTGGTGATTGACTCCGCTGTCCTGGCGTCGTGAGGGAGTTTGTTCCACCATTGGGGGGCCAGAGCAGCGAACAGTTTTGACTGGGCTGAGCGGGAACTGTACTTCCTCAGTGGTAGGGAGGCGAGCAGGCCAGAGGTGGATGAACGCAGTGCCCTTGTTTGGGTGTAGGGCCTGATCAGAGCCTGGAGGTACTGAGGTGCCGTTCCCCTCACAGCTCCGTAGGCAAGCACCATGGTCTTGTAGCGGATGCGAGCTTCAACTGGAAGCCAGTGGAGAGAGCGGAGGAGCGGGGTGACGTGAGAGAACTTGGGAAGGTTGAACACCATAACTAATAATAATAATAACTGTCGAGGTTCCTAACCCATTCACAGGATTAACTAGCTGTTGAGGTTTCTAACCCGTTTACAGGATTGGTTAACTGTTGAGGTTCCTAACCCGTTCACAGGATTAGTTATCTATTGAGGTTCCTAACCCGTTCACAGGATTAGTTAACTGTCGAGGTTCCTAACCCGTTCACAGGATTAGTTAACTATTGAGGTTCCTAACCCGTTCACAGGATTAGTTAACTGTTGAGGTTCCTAACCCATTCAGACGGATTAGTTAACTGTTTAGGTTCCTAACCCATTCACAGGATTAGTTAACTGTTGAGGTTCCTAACCCATTCACAGGACTAGTTAACTGTTGAGATTCCTAACCCATTCACAGGAATAGTAAACTGTTGAGGTTCCTAACCCATTCACAGGACTAGTTAACTGTTGAGGTTCCTAACCCATTCACAGGAATAGTAAACTGTTGAGGTTCCTAACCCATTCACAGGAATAGTAAACTGTTGAGGTTCCTAACCCATTCACAGGAATAGTAAACTGTTGAGGTTCCTAACCCATTCACAGGAATAGTAAACTGTTGAGGTTCCTAACCCATTCACAGGAATAGTAAACTGTTGAGGTTCCTAACCCATTCACAGGAATAGTAAACTGTTGAGGTTCCTAACCCATTCACAGGAATAGTAAACTGTTGAGGTTCCTAACCCATTCACAGGACTAGTTAACTGTTGAGGTTCCTAACCCATTCACAGGATTAGTTAACTGTTGAGGTTCCTAACCCATTCACAGGATTAGTTAACTCTTGAGGTTCCTAACCCATTCACAGGATTAGTTAACTCTGTAGGTCCCTAGGGTCTCCTCAGAGCTAGGTAAATCTGATTTGAGTTTTAATGCAGCGTATTGCTGGAACAGAATTCTAAATACATTTAGTCTTGATGTTCTGCTGCCGTTCGGGCAATTTAAAGTATTGATTGTGGACGAATGTAAATGTTTCTCTGGGTGATTTTGTCACGTTCTGAACTTAGTTCCTTTGTTGTGTCTTTTGTTTTAGTATGGTCAGGGCGTGAGTTGGGTGGGTTGTCTATGTTAGTTTGTCTATGATTTTCTATTTCTGTGTTTGGCCTGGTATGGCTCTCAATCAGAAGCAGCTGTCAATCGTTGTCCCTGTTTGAGAACCATATTTAGGTAGCCTGTTTTCCATTGTGTTTTGTGGTTGGTTATTTTCTGTCTTTGTGTATGTTGCCTGACAGGACTGTTTCGGTTTTCGTTTATTCACGTTTATTGTTTTGTGCCCGTGTTCTGTTCAGTTTGATTCATTAAAGATGACATCATGACCACTTACCACGCTGCAAATTGGTCCTCCGATCCTTCTTGCTACTCCTCCTCAGAAGAGGAGGACGAGATCCGTTACAGATTTTTTTATTTGTGTTTCCCATGACTGTGTTTTTAGATTTTAATGTGGGTGTATAATATATATACTGTATATATATAGTACCAGTCAAAAGTTTGCACACACCTACTCAATCCAGGGTTTTTCTTTATTTTTACTATTTTCTACATTGTAGAATAATAGTGAAGACATCAAAACTCTGAAATAACACATATGGAATCATGTACTAACCAAAATATTTTATAGTTGAGATTCTTCAAAGTAGCCACACTTTGCCTTGATGACAGCTCTGCACACTCTTGGGAGTGTGGAATGCTTTTCCAACAGTCTTGAAGGAGTTCGCACATATGCTGAACACTTGTTGGCTACTTTTTTGGTTACTATGTTATTCCATATGTGTTATTTCATCTTTTTGATGTCTTCACTATTATTCTACAAG